>NW_026942781.1:75128-136325 GCF_024139115.2 Armigeres subalbatus | reverse complement strand
ATTGAAATCCAGAAGAGCCAATAAAGTGACCATTTTGTTGTCTAATGCTTCTCTAATGTCGTTTTCAATTTTAATAAGAGCAGTCACAGTGCTGCATGATTTCCGATATCCAGACTGGAAAGTACATAATAGATCGTTGTGTGTCAAATACTCATTTAGTTGCTTAGAGAGTAATGATTCGAATATTTTTGAAAGTGCACAAAGAATACTTATTGGACGATAGTCTTTTTCAGTAACAGGGTGATCAGTCTTACCTATTGGAATTACTTTTGCGATTTTCCAATCAAGGGGGAAATCTGAGGAAGTAATACAATAATTAAAGATGTTTTCAATGTATTTGAGAGTAACACTTTAGGACATTTTTAAAACATTGAGCGGAATTAAATCGTTACCAACAGCATCACACGAAGCAGTAACGAATTCAGAGACTATCAGTTCAGGTCCGTCACGAAGTCATGTAGGATTTTGATCGTTAATAGCGCTTTTATATTTCGATGAATTTTGAAGATTTATATATCAATCAACTCGGAAACTCTCCAGCAATTTCTTAATGTCATTGAAACTTTAGATTATTGACGATAAACTAGTCAAATTTGTAGAACCAACAAATCCCGTTCATGCTTTCCGAACACGGGCATCAGAACGATGTAAGCCACCGACTTTTGGCCCACCGTTTCATTTTCTCTGATTCCGAAAAAGACCCGTGTTTTGCGCTCGCGTTCAAGAATCCACGGTGAGCGGACAGAGCAATGGCGTCGGTAGCGGTCCCAGCATCGATGACGGTGCACTATGGTCCAGGATACAGATTTACGCGGAAAGATGAATTTTACGCCAAAACTATATTTTTTAGAAAAAACTGTTGTTCTACAAAATTGTTCGAAATAGTAAGGCCATCATTATGGTTCTACCAAAAAATAGGGTGGCCCATCATATAAAAAAATTAGAAAATATTTTTTTTATTTCTCAGAATATTGACATGTTACGTTCTACAAAGTTGTAGCGCAGCTAATTCCAATCAATTTTGCAAAAAAAAACTTTTTCTGTAGCTCTTAAGTTGGCTGATTTAGAGCAATTTTACCTAATTGGATTAGGGTGTACCTCAAAACAGTATTTTTGATCTAATTTTTTTGTTTCAGATTTCTCGAAAAAGTCGTCTTCAGGTGACTTTTAGAGCTCAAAAAAATGCAACTTTTGATGGGTAAATATGCACAATATCTTTTTCTGATCAAAAGTTATAATCATTTTTCTGTCAAAATTACATTTTTTCATAAGTTGATATCTCCGGTTACGGCAGACCAAAAAATATGATTACATGGCATCTGAGAGAGAATTAATATTCTTCATTATGTCAAAAAATTGGGGATATGTTATTTTTTTATCTCAAGTTTCACCAATTTTACTAAAATCATGATTTTTCAAATAAATTGATATAACTCGACAACGGAAGAAGATACAGACGATATTCTTATAGCAAAACACGCGTTCTGAAAAGCCCCAAAAGTCTTCAGAAGGTGACATCCGTGAAGAATAAAAAATGAAATGAGCAGATCATAAATCTTGTTTTTTGAGGGACACCCTAATCCTGGTAATTAAAATTACTCTAAACAAGTGAGCTTAAGAGCTACATAAAAAGTTTATGTAGCAAAGTTGATTGGAAAAAGCTGCGCTACAACTTTGTAGAACATTTTACGTCAATATTCCGCAAAATAAAAACAATGAAAATTTTACATTTTTATAAAATGGCCCACCCTACTTTTCGGTATAACTCTATAATAAGGGCCCAAGTATCCAGAACAACTTTGTAGAACAAATTTTATTTCTTAAAAGTATGCTTTAGACCGAAAATGCATCTTTTCTCGTAAATCTTGCAATACTATGATAATGATAAAACTTATAAAAAGTGTTAGAGCTGTAGATTTTTTACTTTTCATTTCTCACGAATGTCATCTTCTGGGCCTTTTCAAAACGCGTGTTTTGCTATAAGAATATCGTCTGTATCTTTTTCCGTTGTCGAGTTATATTAATTTATTTGAAAAAACATGATTTTAGTAAAATTGGTAAAACTTGAGATAAAAAAATAACATATCCCCAATTTTTTGACATAATAAAGAATATTAATTTAGCTTCCAAATGCCGTATAAACATATTTTTGTGGTCTGCCCTAACCGGAGATATCAACTTATGAAAAAAATGTAATTTTGACAGAAAAACGATTTTAACTTTTGATCGGAAAAAGATATTGTGCATATTTACCCATCAAAAGTTGCATTTTTTCGAGCTCTAAAAGTCACCTGAAGACGACTTTTTCGAGAAATCTGAAACAAAAAAATTAGATCAAAAATACTGTTTTTTTGAGGTACACCCTAATCCAATTAGGTAAAATTGCTCTAAATCAGCCAACTTAAGAGCTACAGAAAAAGTTTTTTAGCAAAATTGATTGGAATAAGCTACGCTACAACTTTGTAGAACATAACATGTCAATATTCCAAGAAATAAAAAAAATATTCTCTAATTTTTTTATATGATGGGCCACCCTATTTTTGGTAAAACCATAATGATGGCCTTACTATTTCGAACAATTTTGTAGAACAACAGTTTTTTCTAAAAAATATAGTTTTGGCGTAAAATTCATCTTTCCGCGTAAATCTGTATCCTGGACCATAGTGCGGTGGTTCCTGCATTTGCAGCGTTTCTGCGGCCAACTATCAAGTGGTTGTCGTCAGCGTCAGTAACATTCCAGTGAAAGTTTCTCGCATGGCTCTGGTTCTGGTGTTGTTGCAGCTAATGGTTGGAAATGCATTTGTATCATATATAAATCGGAAGAAGCAATGGTTGAATCGCTACGGAAGAATGCCGAGCCCAGAAAGCTCAGCTACGCTTATGGAAATGCAGTGGAAGTGTGTATGATAGCAGTTGGTGAAAATATTCCTTATGTCCTGGTTTTCGACCTCCCGTCAGAAATTTCCGGTGACGATTGGCTACGTGTTGTTAATTGTGACACGCATGATCCGTGAAAGGTTCCTTCCAAATCTAGGCTTGGATTACGTTTTTACTGGAGTTAGGGGCATGTATATGGATGTCAATGAGGTAAAACCACCTTCGATTGTGGTCAAAAACCGAACTGCGAAGGTATGACGACTCAAAGGACAAATGTTTTTGTGTCACGCTACCGGACACCGTAGGAACTCTTGTCCCAAAAGGAAAAACAGAAATACGGCTGTTAGGGAAACTAGGACTATGGATACATCAGAAAAAAATCCAGAGGCTGAAGAAACAATTGCGGAAGAAATTATTGAAAAAGATTAAGAAAATATTGGAGATCATACTGATAAAAGGGAGGCCAGGATACAACAGGAGGAAGATTCCGAAAAAACAGGAGCTGAGCTGATATTGACGATTCCCAAGCAGCACAACTTGTTTCACTACTGAACATTCCACTGTGTTGCAACTATTTGGAATGAAACAATCTTTGCGTATGTGCCATAAAATATAACTCTCTTGCAATCTAAAAAGCGCAAGAGGTGGAGCCTACAGAAACATCCTTCGATTGCAGTAAAATTGCGATAATGTTGCAAAATACTACAGCGGAAAAAAATAAAATAAAAATATAAAACTGGATTCGATTTATGGATCTTGTGATTGATAGTCCTTCACTCTACCACATCACCATTCAACACTTCGAAGGGACTGCATGTTGACTCACCATAAAAACCATACGATTATGAAGTTTTGTACTCGGGTTTTCTGTTACTCGATTGCACCATCACCGGAAAAATGTGAGTTGTCAAAACGTTGAACGATGCTAAATTAAACATGAAGACACACTCAACTTATTTGCAACTTAATTTAAACAAACAAATAAATTTTGGAAAGCACATTGGAGCTACATGGTGAAAAATATGCAACTTGATGATTTTGTTTCGTGTTTGCAACATAAAATGCAGTATTCTTTGGTTGTTAATTTCCAAATGACAAACACGTACTGCATTGCAATGTTAATGAAACATTGAACACAACGCGAACGTTTTTGACATCTTGATGCAACTTTTTCGTGCTTTGATGTTTTGCTCTCGCCTAAACAATTAATTTATAATAATATAATTCGGCTCCGTGAAGTTTTTAGAAAACATCTGAGCCATAATAAATAAATAATAAAAAAACAGCGCGGGGAAGAAGACGTTGCAAAAATTAATGTGCATGGATGGCGGCAGAATCGTAGGCGCGCGTCAAAGGGAGCCGCAGCAAACAACAACAAATTCGCATGGATGACGTCAGTGGCAACCAAGTGAAATATTCTCTAGGCAGCAGCAAAACCAAAATCAGAATTTTAGGAGAAAATATGACTTGATTGCTAATGATGCCATTCAAGTGAACAATTTTTTGCAGCGTCTCCCACCGTGCGGTCGTGATTCTACTAACAATGGCAACTTTGTGCCGTCGCAAACGATTATGATTTTCACTTTGAATAAAATATGTCTCGGCTCAACCTTCTTTTGTATAGAATGATGGTCCTGAAAAGAACCGACTAATTTACAATAATGCGCCTTTCGAATCACTATCAGTAACCACTCAATAGTTTGAATTTTCAAGAAAAACTGTGGCTTCATAGCTGCTTCCACTGATGATTTACAATCGTTGGTACTTCAGACGCTACCGCTGCTGCCATGACCGCCACATACGCCATCGTAGCGAAACAGCACACTTGAGTGGTGCTGATGTTGAAGACGACGACCGCACGCCACATCGGTAGGAATAAAATTTCCTGCAGCAAAACCGGCGATGCCGATGCTGGCAAATAAAGTAGACCCTGTAGCCTCGCCCCTTTGGTGAGCGTTATGATTGCACATAATATTTTTTGTTGAGATTTTAACCACTGCGACCATTTACTTGATCTATTGTAGTATACCCATTTATAAGTGTTGCAACTACTCAGATCAGCGAATTACCATTTGGGGCTACCGCCATTCTCTGCTCATATGAAGAATTCCAATCTGATAGTACCGTTCCATAAAGTTCACTACCAAATTAGGGTTTGCTGTCCAGATATCGGCAGGACTTAATATACCCTTTCTCAAAGCACTTCCTTCGTCATACGAATAGTGCTGAACAATCACACGCACATCTTGAGAGGTCTCCAACTCACAGTCATAAAAGCGGCAGATATCATTAGCTATCCAACTCGACTGTATCGTATAATGCTCCCATTTATTAATCTCCATTTGTATAAAACATTTGGAAACGTCGCAGAAAGGTTCTCTAACTGGTGAACTGGACACTTGAACTTAGTCTTGCGAGTGAATCCGTTTTATCGTATATAATCGATCTTGGTAGAATATTTGGCTTTCCGATGATATACTATAATCTCCCTCACCAATACTCTCAATATTTTCATTTAACTATTTATTATCTTCAATCTTGGTATTGAGCAAAAGTGATTTTTCAATATACAATTATAAATCTTGCATGTTTGTATATCAATGGTTTATCAAATCGAGGATAAACTATCGCTTGAGCGGCTTCCAGTTATTTTAATGTCACAGATTTCGGTGAATTTTGCTTCAATTCACCGAAATCTCACCACCAGAATTGTTCGGTAATTATTTTACCCAATTTTCTGTGATTTTTCCTTTGTTCAACTGTCAAAACCACCGAAAATCTGAAAAATTATTCACCGAACAGTTCTGCTGTTGAGATTTCGGCGAAATTTCACAGAAATCTGCGATTTATTTTGAGTGTGATAGATTTGAATTATCAAGTCGGTAGCGCTTCGGTGTTTTTTCTTCTGTTTTTGACATGAATCTAAAAACCTCAAATCTATTTCTTTTAAAGACCATTTAAAACTAAAAGTCATGCTACACAATGTTCTAACCAAATTTGAATTTCGGAGTTCTCTTGCTCCGGCATCACCCTCGCTTCGGCAAAAAATTTCTAGCTCTTTAAACAATATCAAACTTTGAAGTCTTCTTGCTCCATCAACAGTTCTAAATCTTCTATTTATTGGAGTCCTCTTGCTCCTTTGATAATTTTAAAACTTTGGGAATCTTTTTGCTCTTTCACTAGTTTTAATTCTTCGAAGCCTTCTTGATCCGGCATCAATTTTTACTTCTTGGTGTCCTCATGCTCCCTCAATATTTACAAAACTCTCTTCTTGCTCCCGCATAAATTCTTTTACAAATTTGAAATTTTTGAGTCCTATTGCTCCCTCAATAGTCTTAAATCTTCTATCTCTTGGAGCCCTTTTGCTCCTTTAATAATTTCAAAACTTTGGAGTCGTCTTGCTCCTTCATCAATTCCAATTCTTCGGAGCCCTCTCGCTCCGGCATCAATTTATGTTTCTTGGAGTTCTCTTGCTCCATCTACAATTTGAATCTTTGGAGTCCTCTTGCACCCTCATTAGTGTTAAGTTTTCGGAATCCTCTCTCTGAGAAAAAAAAAACACAACGCACATTTATGGATGTGACATTCTCATCCCACCGTCTGCGTCATTGTCGTGACGAATTGGAATCCGTCGGGGTAAGGAATTATAGCAGACTTACCGACGGTCCGATGGCAGAGGGCGGTCCCACCAGCTTGCTCACCATCGGAGCGTGGCTACCTCCTCAGCCTCCTGGCTGGTCTGCTACCGGTGATGTCAGCGATTCGCTAACGCAATCGTTAACAAACTGAGTAATTCGAGTCAGAAAAACTATATTTTTCATTATACCGAACATGTAGTGTTAGTGATGCCCATGCAATAAAGTAAACGTTCAGGTCAGCATACACGCATTCTCGTTCGATGTTCGAAGATCATAACCAAATAGAAATGGGCGCTTTTGATAATACAATTCGATATATTCTAAAATTTGACTATTTAACCGAACATGTATTCGACTGTGGAACATTTTGATTTCTTTATGGAAACTTTTTCTTTTACAATTGCAATTTTTGGTTTTAAAAGTGCCTGTTCATGAAAATTTTGCATTATTTGCGGAAACATTATATTTATTTATTCCTTATACCCTGATTTCTCCTCTATCTTTTTAAAAGGAGATATAGGGTTAAGGCAGGCATTTTCGTCTCTTCGTCATAGTCTCGAAAACGAATAAAAGAGACACTTTTTTGCCAAACTCATCCGTATCAAATCGTATGCTCAGGTGAAACGTTCGACTATAGTGGAGCACATGGACGTTGCTTTAGTTTGTTTTAGCCTCTACGACGATGGACGGAAATACCTGCCGTGTCCCTATAAAAAACTCAAAGGTGCAGCCCAATCGGGTTGTACGCAAAGGTGACGTAGGACTACGTAGCTATACGAAATGGAGGGTATTTTTCATCATAATTTGTGTCAATTTATTAGCATTGTGCAAACTGCTCGGAGGTCAACCGAATCAAGAAACTGAAAGTAGTACCCAGTTGGATGAACCAGCCGTGGAAAAGGAACGACTCATGGGCCGCATCGCCACTGAAGCCATTCGTCTATCTTTCAATGGATATCATCAGAATCCTAGAAGACATTATGCTCAAAAATGTCCGGAATAAAGGAAAAATAAGCAGAATCGGAGGTGACGCGAAACCAAACACAAATATATTAATTTACAACGTTCGACTTCCGCCCGCGATGGAAGCGTACATGCATCGTTTTCTATAGCGCTGGTGGCAAAGTGAGCGGGACTTCAAGAATAAATTACAAACAGTCCTTTTCAGGACTTAAACTATTTATCCAAGAAGAGGTTTTGACCGTTAGGAAAATTGTTTACCCAGACAAACAGACTGTTCGGCTGTTTAAACGACAATGACGATTTTGGAAAGATTTGTTGTTTTTAATAATGCGCCATTTGAAAAACTAAGGCAGCTAAACGACATTTTTCACTAATGTGGCGTCTTCATCGATTTGGAAAGTGAAATTTTCCGGCAAGATTCTTTGGTTTTGTTTCATTAGTCATAAGAAATGATATCGATTTTTTTCCGGGTTACCATCGTTTGGCGACGACAGAAAGTTGCCCTTTGGTAGCACAACCACAAGCGCGCGTCGTTGGGAGATGATGCAATGAGTTTGTTCAAATGGATGGCGTCAGTAGCAGTCAAATGGAATTTCCTCACAAGATTTTGATTATGTTTTGTTGTAGTTGAGGATTGAAAAGCTCCATTATTGGAAAAATATCGGTTCTTTACAGTACCATTATTTTACACAAGGGTAGTTTAATCCGGGATGCAAGAATGTTCATCAAAGTCCAAAATTAATAGTTTGGCGTTGACAGAAAGTTACCCTTCGATAGCAGAATCATAAGCGCGCGTCGGTGAGTGACAACGCAACAAATTTGTTCGAATGAATGGAATCGCTCACAGCAACCGAACTATCACGCCAAACGCCGATTCCACCGAAACAGTCCATTTTGCAATCAACCCTTTCTGTTCAGAAGATGCTGGTCCTGAGAAAGACCAATTTTATGTCCCCAATGCACCTTTCCAATAACTAACTGCAACCCAATGTTTGTCGAAGCGTTAGGGTTAGAATTCCACTTCATGCTGTTATTGTTCGACGACCACTCGATGAGTTTTCGCTAAGACGCCACCATTTGGAAAAATTTTCAGCATCGCCACTGCATCGCACGGGATTGAAACAGACGTCATTTTTGTCAGCCCTTTCTTCACATAAAATGCTGGTTTGTTGAGGTTGAATGACGACCACCAACGCAGACTTCCACCACCAATTCGATGATTTTCCTTTGAAAATGTTACCATAGCGCCTTCGTGCCTTCGCTCCGCTGCGTCCGCTCTGCTTAAAATATTGTTCAACCGCTCTCTGCGAAATCCCGATCAAAATGGCTCGCGCGCGCTGGAAAGCAGCTTTCTTGTATTCAATAAATAAGCCCGTTAGCTCCGCCTCTTTGTGGTCTGATATAGGTGTAAATATAATGTCCACTCATAATGATTAACGAAGGGGCGGGGCTAATGGAATTACATCATTAGATATAAGAAAGCTGGTGATCGATGCGCGCGAGCCATTTTGATCGGGATTCCACAGTCAACGGACCGTTCCGAGAATGACAAATTCTGAAAATCCTATGAAATATTCTCGCAAGATTCTGAATTTGGCTATGCGATGTTGGTTATCTAAGATGCGTATTGTTGCGATGAATAACAACAGAAATTTGACTCAAGACGAAGTTTATTCATTTAACAAAACATTATCTCTTGGCATCTGTCTGTCCGAGCGACGTTCACCGATGGGTGGTTGCTAGAGATAGTTTCCACTGAGGTGGCGTCTTCATTGATTTTATTCAAAAGCCACCATTTTGTACAAAAGAAAGTTGATCCTACTATCGGAAATAATCTTTCTTCAAAGTGCAAAACTCGATCGTAAATAGCGAATTTGATAGCGCGTCGGAGGAAGATTTTAATGAATGGAATCATTACCAACAACCAAGCTACCACGCCAAACCCAATGCAACCGAAACAGTCCATTTTCGTAATTAACTCTTTCTTTCCATAAAATATTGGTCCTGAGAAGAACCATTTTTCATTTCCCAATGCGCCTTTCCAATAACTAACTGCATTCAAACACTTGTCGGCACCTTGCGTTGAAACTGTTCGATCGCTAAGCCTCCAAAATTTTGAATAAATTTTCAGCATTGCCACTGCCACCCACGCCTTCGTGCTGCTGTGTCCGCTCCGCTGCATCGAATGTCGAACCGCTCTTTGTGGAATCCCGATCAAAATGGCTCGCGCGCGCAGGAAAGCAGCTTTCTTGTATTCAATAAATTAAGCCCGTTAGCCCCGCCCCTTTGTGATCTGATATGGATGTAAATATAATGTGCACTCATAACGATTAATGAAGGGACGGGGCTAATGGCATTACTTCATTAGATATAAGAAAGCTGATTTCGAGCGCACGCGCGAGCCATTTCGATCGGGATGCCGCAGACAACGGACCGTTCGGAGGATGACAAATTCTAAGAATCCTATGCAATTTTCTCGCAAGATTCTGAATTTGGTTATGAGATATTGTTTATCTAAGATGCGTATTGTTGCGAGGAATGACAACAGAAATTTGACGAAGTGAAAAAGAAAAAGACGAAGTTTGTTCATATTACAAAACATTATCTTTCGGCATCTGTCTGTCCGAGTGACGTTCACCGATGGGTAGTTACAGTAGATAGAAAATCTTGTTCAAACTGAGGATTAAATCCAAACCCGCAAGTGATTGATTTTTTATGTCTGTGCTAGTGATGCATGTACGTAATTGGTTAGTTTACCTATTTCTAAACTTTTTATCAATTATGGATAATAAATAGTTAAAAATCAGTATTTTCAAGTAAATACAAAGAAGCGTTGACTCATCCTTGATCGAATGGTCCAAAAAAATTGAAAATCTATCGAGAAACGGCTTAGATATTAAAGTTTAAAGTCTATCATATTTTCGTGACGGTCCCCAATTTTTGCAATCGTAAAGTGTACCCCAATATAGAAAACACAGACGTAGTCCTACGTCAAAAAATCTTGAATTCATTTGAGTACTGAAATCAAAAGCTTCCATGTTGGTCTGTTGATTGCAATATTCAAGTGGTTGGAAATGCGCTTGAGTGGTCGGAAATGCGCATTACTGAAAATAAATCGGTTCTTTCCAAAACTACCATTCTATACAATGAGTATTTTTTTTTATTTATTTTTATTTATTTCAATCTTCAACGTAAAGTTGTACAGATGTTTCTTAGCTATACTAGGTTTTGTATTCTTGACTTATAGGCCTCTTTACTAATATTAAAATCAAACACGTGACTTACTTCATTAAACGTGCGGCAGCACATGCTCCATGGCTCATTGTATCCATAGTTTGTACGGTGAGTAGACTCGGCAAGAAGTATGTAATGCCATAGTTGTCTTCGAGGCACGTTGATGTGTACTTTAGCTAGGAGAAAGCCACAGTCTACATCTCCAGCGAGAATTCCGAGAATTAGAGGTTTTGGCTTTTCAGTCTGTGGGTTTTTTAGAACAACCGTTTAAGATCTGTCCCAACGTTTCGGAAAATTGTTGTTGCCTTCATCAGGGGAAAAATCATGAATATACAAAAGAAAGCTGATCTGAGAAGAAATTTCTTCAAAGATCAAAACGCAATCGCTTGGCGTCCCGTCGGCAAAAAGATCATTCGCAACAATGGCCTTACGTTGTCCAACGTCACAACCCTTCTGATTTTTTGATAAAAGTCTTATTTGTCTTGCTGGGTAGCACCACCCATTCTTATGACATTGTCGCAAACTTGGATGGTTGGTTGGGCTTTGATTCTGTGGGTTTCTGATCGTTTTCCTTGGGCGTTTTGACACTCTCAACAAGGGATGGGAAAAATCTTTTTTTTTTAAATCGAGGATGATCAAAACTCACCCGCGATCTTACTTTTAAATTATCAAGTGATAAAAACTCGCCAGCGATTAAGAATCGTTTGAAAATAGTATTTTGATTTGAAGCATTTACCGTTACATTTTGAACTCTTTTTCCTTACTACCATGAAGCCATAACGCCAAATAGAAGTTAAAACAAGACTGTTGACAATTAGCTGATATTAGTACAGAATAATGTTTGAATGAAAACTCTGTGTTTATCATCGATTGAGTACACAATTTTAGAAGTAGTTGCCGGCGACAACTCGCCTACTGTTTTCACGTGAAAAATTTTCTCATGGAAATTGCAATCATTATCGTCTGATAATGATTTAGCACAACCAGTGTTGATAAAAACTCAAAATCTCAAAACTCATGGACGATTCAAATCAAGCGTGAGTTAAAACGCACCCAACTCAGCACCCAAAAACTCATGGATGAGTTGAATCATCCATTTGAATCATCGAAGGTTTTCTTTTGTTCTCTTTCGTTCAAAACAGTGAATTGACGTTTGTCGCATAAAATATTAGACACTCTTCCATGTATAAGCAATGAATTACCCCCAAATTGATTCCAAATGCGCTTTTAAACCAAAATGATTTTTTGGCAAATGAGTGAAATGATGCGTTTTAGCATGAAAAATTCATGCGTGATGCATTCCTTGAAAATCACAGACGATTTCGTTCGCACGGGAGGGGTCGTTGATTTAGATTTATGAGTGATTTTACCAACATTGAGCACAACACAACGTGCTCCTACAGTTTTATACATTTCCATAGTACATTGCATATCTTTGACATTCGAAAATTTACTACACGATGAACATTCGTAACATAATCGTGAAAGTCGGTCAAAAGACGGCTGAGACCCAGCTGTTTGTAAGTTTTGTTCGGGTTTTGTGCCTCTTTGTACGATTTGCCCTTCACCACTCGAAAAAGTTTGATCACAACAATGTCCTTTGAACCATTTAACACAGTGAGTTATTGGTTTAATATTTAATTACAATTCAATAAGAGATTAAAATTATTAGTAAAGGCGGCGCTCCAGAGAATGATGCTCTGTTGACGCTAAACACCAGTCCTGCGACACTAATGTCTATACTTTTAAAGTTGAAAGATCATCAACAGATAATAACGGAAACAACAGCAATTGTGCTTAACTGGTGATAGGCGACGATTAATGCCCTTTGTGGGATTTTTCCAAACGACTGATTGATTTTCTTTGAACTGTTGTGTATAATAAGTTGATCGTTCGCGTGTCAAGTTAATGTATCAATGATCCCAGAATGTGGCATCGAAGACAGTTTCGTAACAGAGCAGTTTAATTCTATTAATGTTCGAGGAACCGGATCAATCAACCGGATGTGCACTTGCAGTCCGTTGTACCCAGCAAAGTATGATGAGTTATTATGACTCACCAACCTGATCCAGACATTTGATTAATTGTAGAAAAAGCAGGTGGAGTAAAAAAGGGATAATCACGAAGTATCATGTAAGCGGTCTCTACATCTATTGAAAACTAGGGGAAAGTACCGAACTAAAATTAGTCTCGTTTAACCAACAATCGAGCTTTTATGGATCTATGACGAATCTATCCAGAAAAAGGCAAAAAGATTTGGCTTTGTAACGAAAATTATTTTTGAATGTTAAATGTGAGAAATAAATCGGCTCAGAATAAATCCAAAACGTTGTTTGATTCATTATATGCACCACCTTACACTAAAATGAAATGCAAAATAATAAAGGTATTACCGTTTATTATTCATTGTTTAAATGCATATTTTTGAACGTTTGTTTTAAAACTCAACATGGCGATGACATATGAAATGAAAATTCGCAGTGACCACTTTCGCCGCCGACACACCAGTTATATTTGGTTAATCCCTCGATTTCCAACCTGTTAATTTATTTGAAATTGGAACGAAGATATCACGAGCCATACCATGTTCATGATATAATTTAAACCGTCAGATGAAAACTATCAAATTTCGCGCTAATTACTCTGATTTGATAATTCCTATGCTAAATGATATGCCACGCCAAAATATCCAAGCATTCTTTCGCTTTCAGAAATCGTTCCTAATTATAGTGCCAATTAGCACTCGATTAGTTCATGGTGCGAACGATCTGATAAGATACAAATCACGTTCACACGTGCTTTTGGAATCGCTTCAAGTAATCAAGCTTCCCTCCCGAAGGCCGGCCACTGTATCTGCCGTCCCGTTATCAGCGTTCATTCAGGTACCTAGGTGATTGAATATAGTGTGGTAGAGTTGTGACTGTCGCCGCAGACATCAGTGGGAAAAGTACTCAGAAGTCGTAAACTAGGCAAGTGGCACCTCCACTTGTCGTAGCTATTTACAATGGGTGGCCAATATTTACCGGGGAGCTTTCCAGAGCGATAGTTTATCACCATGTGAAACACAGTGCCGGTTGGTTTTATTGCCACTTCCGTAAGGACTTAAGCCACAAAGTACCAGCAATGCAGTAACAAACGAAGATTTGGGTTTGTTTGTGATAGCTGGATGTCGCTGCGATGGGACACTCATCGCAGCCAGTTTGTTTTAGGGCGGCTGGATTCCGGAAAGAGCTTAGTTGGGATGTATGATTGTGTTTATTTAAAAAACACAAATTTTACGTGAGAATGGAATATTTATTTTTGTTGTTATTGTTACTGAGTCAGCATTGATATAATCATCAACGAGTGTGCGCATTCGGTAAAAAAAAACACATTCCCGCAAAACTCCCATGCTCATAAACTAATAAAAAAATTTAAAAAATCAATACCGTTCTGAATGGATGAAAAACGCAAAGTAATCGAAGACCCTAATAGAACAAACAACGTGATTGAAGGCAGCCGCTTGAAATCGAATGTTCGAAATATCAATCGACAAACGGATAGTTTTAAATTGGTTCACCGCATTCATAAAGCCTGTAACAACGACTAAAATAAAAATTCCCCTCAGAAGTTTAGAATTTTTCCATTCAAAATTGGAAATTGTTAATAAAGAATTCAGAGTAGGAGCAACAAATAAATATAAAACCCTAAAATGTAAAAATGTACATGACAAAATATAAAAAAGCAATAAAACTGTGCTGCTTTGGAGCCGATATGCAGATATACAATACTAATCGATTGAACATTTTCGTAAGATTCGATTTTTAATCTATCGCTTATTAAAAAAGGCTCATTTGCCGTGAAGCGTTACGGAGCCGAAATCATATTTTTTCATAAAATTTTTCATGTTTCCTATACAATAATGTTAGTTTTGGGGAACCGAGAGATTCGCGGTTTGGTCGAGTTTTCAACAATAAAATGCTTCATCACACGTTGGATGTTCTTGTCACACATTTGGATGATTCGGTTACACATTTTATAGAAGCTTCATATTCTCGTATAGCCAATCAAAGGGATGTCCCTTATAGTTTTTCCCATAAATAACTCCTTCTTAAAAAGCGTTCATTGTTCATGAAAAAAAATCAATTTTATTCCTTTTTTTCTGGAAATTTTCTTATTGTTTTTTTTTCGTGTTGTGTATCGTTATTATGCGACCAGTTTTTGATCTATTGTGATGTATTCCCCTTTTGCATGTGGCTTTATAACAATGTCATTTCCACTATTTAGATGGACCGCCAAATGTGACTCGTAGCCTTTTCCCAGTCTGGTAGTAAATTTATAATAAACTGCACCATCAGATAGGGTGTTATTCTCCGAACTTCATAGGGTTCTAATAGCCCTTTGTTGAAGTACTTTATTCGTTTTTTGAAAATTGTCGAGCAATGGCATAAAATGTGCCACAGAATCGACATAAATCATTTTGATTTTTCTTCAGTTGCTTCAAGTGATAACGGTTCAGACAATGACCTGTTATTACGCCCGCATATGTTCTAAGATCTGTTTTGGAAAGCTTAAAGATTTTACGGATCACAGAAATATTGGGTGTGATGAACCTTATGGACTGAGGCGCATTAGGAGTGTGTTTCCAATTCATTTATTTATTTATTTTTTGTCTTTATTATCGAGACGTGTAGCCCTAGGCTCCAATTTATTTCCATGTTCGATGTTATCCACATGTTTAGCTCCATTTTCAAAGCACATGCGGATAATGCACAAAATGGTTCTGGTCCACAGAAACTGTTTGATGATCCGAGTCTCGTCAATTTATCTGCCTTCTTGTTCCCACCAATTCCACAATGGCCAGGAACTCAATATAAAGTGACTTGGTTACAACAAGACAAATTTTGAAGGGAATTTATACATTCCCAGACGTGTTTTGAAGTGCATGTCGCTGACTTCAAGGTCGTCCGACATAATACAGATGTTTGCAGGCCTGTATTTGCGTCGCAAACACAAATTAGAGCATCCCAAAATAGTTTGTATTTCAGTTTGAAACACAGTAGGCCACTTGCCCATGAGGATTGAGAGTTCTGCCTCTGGGCCAGCCACCCCAGCTCCTGCTTGATTGTTCAGTCTCGAACCATCTGTATAGAAAACTATTAATTGATCCTAATCGTAGAAATGAACCGCCGTTTCCCTGAGCATTACGAGGATTTATTACCTGGAATAAACGATCAAAGTTATATTTTTTACCGTTAGTCTTCGTTGTTTATTATTAGTGGGTATATTCTAATCATATTTAGAATACTCAAATGACCTTTGAGCTCGCCTTCCAAGAGGATTGTTGATCGATGTAAAGGGACTACAAAGAGTAAGCAATCTTATTTGTTTTAATGTTCTTTATTGATTTTTTGTGGGAAATATTTAATTTTTTTGTGAAAAAATATGTATTTTGTGGAAAGTTTTATAATTGTTTATTTCTAATATTGGTTTACTTATGGAAATTTTGTATTTTTTCCAACGAAAACTTTTGATTTCTTTATGGACAATTATTTTTTTAAAAGTTGTAATATTTTTTTTTTTTCGGGCAAATTTTTTAACTGTTCATGAAACTTTTGCATTATTTTGTATTTATATATGGGGAAGGGCCGTCTGGCCGAGTACCGGTCAGTCGAAAGGGTCGTTTGGCCGAAAGAGTAATTTGGCCGAAAGGGTCATTTTGCCGGAAGGGTCATTAGGCCGAAAGTGTCATTAGGCAGATATGGTCATTTGGCCGAAAGGGTCATTTGGCCGAATAGGACATTTGGCAAAAAAATACATTAAGCCGAATAGGTTATTTGAAATGTGAGATATTAGGAGTGAGAAAAGACACGTTTCAATTCTCAACCCTTATTTCTCACTTCTCTCTACAAAATGTGAGAAGTGTGAAGTGAGTAGTGAGGCATCTCACTACTCACTTCACATTACACACTTTTCACAGTAAGAAGTGATAAACGATGAATGAGAAGTGAGACCTCTCACTTCTCACTCCTCAGTTCTTATTTCTCGCTGTAAAAAATGAGAAGCACGAAGTGAGACGTCTCACTGTTACAAGTGAGACGTAATACTTCTCACTCCTTATTTATCACTTCTCACTGTAAAAAATGAGAAGCGCAAAGTGAGTAGTGAGACGTCTCATTACTCACTTATCGCTTCTCACTTTTTACAGCGATAAGTGATAAATGAGGAGTGAGAAGTGAGACGTCTCACTTCTCACTCCTTATCTTTCTCTTTGCGCTATAAAAAGTGAGAAATACTACTCACTTCGCGCATCTCACTTTTTACAGTGAGCAGTGAGAAATGAGAAGTGAAAAGTGAGACGTCTCAGTTCTCTTTCTTAATTTTTATTCTGTAGAAAGTGAGAAGCGCGAAGTGAATAGTGAGACATATCACTACTCACTTCGCGCTTCTTATTTTTTACAGTGAGAAGTGAGAAATGAGTGAGAAGTGAGACGTCTCTCTCACTTTTCAAATGATCTATTCGGTCAAATGTCTTATTCAGTCTAATGTCCCGTTCAGCCAAATGACCCTTTCGGCCAAATGACACTTTCGGCACAGAGAACAGACGTTGAAGCTGCACTCGTCATGTTGTGATAACTTTTCACTGTTCATTTTGAATAACTTTGGAATGTTATGAATGAACGTCATCAAAAAATGCCACTGTGCGCTAGTGTCGTTATGCATGCAAGAGCATACCAACGCCATCGTGTTGTCAAAATGAGATTATGAGTTGCAATGTCGACGTCGATGGCGTTGAGGTTCGGTGTGTTTGTTTACACATGTTTTGCAAGAAATTTTGTTCGAGCCTCCATGTCTGTTCTCTGTGCTTTTGGCCAAATGACCCTTTCGACCAAACTACTCTTTATGTCAAATGACCCCTTTCGGCCAAATGACCCTTTCGGCCAATCGACCCTTTTGACCAAATGACCCGTTCGGCCAAATGACGTTTTCGGACAAATGACTTTCAGGCAGATGGGTTTGTTCGGCGTAGTGGCATTCGGCCAAATGGCTTTCGGCCGAATGAATTCCGGCCAAACGACCCTTCCCCGAAGTTTCTATTTTAGTCGTTATTACAGGCTAGGCCGAATGTCAGTTGGCCCATCTGGCCAAAATCATTTTGGCCGAATAGATTATTCAACCGAAAAATGTCATTTGGCAGAAGGGACATTCGGCCGAAAATTTCGTTGGGCCGAACAAATCATATGGCAGCAAAAATCATTTGAACGAACGGATCCGGATGACCGTAAATTCCGTCTGATAAACGGGTGAAAATGGTAATTGAGAAGTTAGTAATAAGATATAAGTAGTGCACAGTGAGAAGTAACAAACGAGGAATGAGAAGTTAGAAGCGCGTTTGCTCAGTTCACACTTCCCACTTCTAATTTATTTATTTCTCACTGTGAAAAGTGCGAACTGGAGAAATAGAGAGAATTGGTAATTGAGACATCTCACTTCTCACTGTGCAACAAATAAAAGCAAAGAGAGAAGTGCGAAGGGAGAAATGAAGATTGAAAAGCTTGAACAGAGACGCCTGGCTTCTCATTTTTGTTTCTCACTACCTATTTCTCACTTCTCATGTCTTACTTCTCGCTTTTCAATCATAATTAATTACTTTACACTTTTCACATTGACTTTTTTTCGGCCAAACAACATGTTTGGCCCTTTCTGCCAAGCGACCATTTCACAAAAATGGCATTTTTGACCTAATGACCTATTCATGCAATCGACTTTTTTGGACAAAAAGGCCGAATCGTAAAAACTAGAATTTCAGCCGTATGACATGTTTGGCCAATCGACATTTGCGAACGTATCATCCGTTCGGCCAAATGATCGTTTTCTGCCATATGACCTATTCGAAATTTTCTATTCGGTAAAATTACCAGTTTGGCCAAATGGCATCATCGGCCAAACTTGGAATTCTGCTAGATGACTTTTGACCTAACGTGTTATTCGACCGAGTGCCGTTTGGCTCAATGGCTTTCGATTGAATGAATTTTACCAAACAACGCTTCCACGCAGTTAGAACATATGTTTTTACTAAACTTCGCAGAATTATCCAGTGGGCGGAATCCAGGGATAGATGCTGCTTGACTTGGGATATAGGAGCGGGACAGAGGCAATGGCAGCTGACAGTCTGTTTTGCAGATACAACGGTGGAAGAACCGGGATCTGCTGCCCAGGGTGGGAAATGGCCGAAAAGTTTTTGTCGTCTAACGGTGGAGCAGAGCTTCGGATTGGACGGTTTTCGACGGATGCCTTAATTTAATATTTTTTGAATACCATTATAGATGTTGCTCTAATGAAGTAGTCTATAAATAAAGAGAAGATTTTTTTTTCATATTTATTATCGAGACTTTCAGGAAAAAGAAGATCATTATGAAATCCAACATATCCGTCCCCAAAGTGCATTCTTCGGCCTCAGTTTTATGCATGTATCTATGCATGTAAAAAAATCAGGTAATTTGGTTGAAGGATTACTAATAATTGTTTTTAAAATGTCTGACATATTTCCATGCTCGAGAAAAGCTTCATTTCAAAGATTTTATTTTAAACTAGAATATCCTCTTCTAGTTTTCAATGTTTTGGTATTTACGCATGATTTTTTTTTGCGATATTTAACATTGTTCAGGAAATTTCTTGAAATTATTTCAAAATTCCCCTAAGTCTGAAATCTTTATAAAAATTTGGGATACACCTCGACCAGACTGGGAATCGAACTCCGACATGGTAATGTCACGCATTTTGAAATCCTGTTTTTCAAATTCATTGAATAATTATTCGTAATTTTTGTTTACTCAAAAATTCCGTCCTCTCAATTCATTGCATACTCCCCCGAAAATAAAACCAAATACAAAGAAACGAGAGCACTGCACCAACGCTGCCCCGCGTGTTCACTATCCTCTCATTATCGTTCAATTATACAACCCATCAAATGCTAAGTGTGATACGTGCCACAGCCACACCGCCATTGAGTGACGCTAGTTGTCCACATTATATCACCATCTATCATCGCAGCCGGTTGGTACCTATAGTGTGAACTGTGACTACAACAGCTGTTGCTGCTGTACCCGCCAAACGACGGATCACTATCGCGTTCGCGGTCACACCACGAAGTCCACATTTCCCTTTGCTGGCGGGTAGATATTGCAATTTTCGCAGCTAGCAGCAGATCAACAGTCCGCGCGCGGTTACGATCGATTCAGTGCGTCGTTACACGGGGTGATCTATTTCCGATAGTTTTTGTACAGTGTTCGAACCGGGCGGGGATTCCCGGTATCCGAGTTTGATATCTACCGCTGCAGTTGGAGCTACACCATAAATAGTCTAGACTACGGATCCGCGACGGAAGGGCCTGGAAATATGCTGGTAATTGTGTTTAATGATGTGTTGCTCTGATTTGGCGAATCGTTACGTGCGTGGGTGGAAGTGGAAGTGCTCGAGTGCCTTGCATAGGTGCAGGTTTTGGTTGGCGTTGGAGAATTGCCGGCCGGGCAATTTCGGTTGGACTCTTGTAACCTTCGTCGGTGGGCTAACAATGGCAGGAAGTTCGGTTAACTATCTCTACGGTCTGACCATAATAATTTAGTGAATCGGGTTATATGAACTATTTTATAACCGTTATTATGTATAATCGGTACTCGAAAAAAGGTGCTCCTGAAATTCATCATGGACAGCAGCAAGTTAAGCTAATTTTTCATGACCAGACCTGATAAATGGCCATCTGGGGCCTGAGCCGGCTCAGTCGAAAAGTTGTAGGAATTTACGCAGAATATAATGCAAATATGTAATGGAAAGTCGTAAATCTGAACGATATTTGAATTGAATTATTGAGCTTTCAAGCACATCCGTTAATCTCACTTGAATTAAAAGAAAGTTGAACAAGTTTTGTAAAGTTCAATTCAACTTAGTTAATCAGCGTGTACACTCAACCGAGAAACCTGGTTTTACTAATCTTTATCAGCGAGATCTTCAGCCTAAGGGGGTTTATCGCCAATCGGAAATTTGATAGAATTTAAAAAAAAACGGGAATTAATCAGGATCTTTCCGATACCATTTCGATGGATTACATTTTTACATTTGTATTACATTTTTATTTGTCATATGACAAGAATTAAATTGGATAGTTCCCACCCTACTTTAAATTTTTCGGAATACTATTTTTTTTTGTTTTTTTTTTTCAATGAAAATTCTTCGATATATCTATTGAATTTTGAAGGTTAATCTTTTGGAAATTTATGAAAAATGCTTTGATGTACTCTCGAATTTTTTTTAGAATGTCCCAAAAAAAATACTGAAATTTCATTTCCTCAAGAAAATCCCATATCCACTTAGGGTGGTCCCACAAAAAACAGTTTTCCCGTTCCAACTTTTTATTTCAAATTTATCAGTCAAGTCGTCTGCGGACGACTTGTTTTGTCTTTATTAAAGAGATTTTCAGCCCGAGGCTGGCTCATCTCTTGTATCAAGAAAAATGAAACGTCGGCCGATTGGGGGTGACGATAGCAAATTTATTATTGTAATTATTAGACGAACCTGAAGGGTACCGGGATTTTGTTATACTAGAATTGTTTGCTCGGACCAATAATGAATTATGTTACTGTTATGTTATGTCTGTCTTCAGATTGGTGCGGGTCGGGTTATTATTTCGGGGTCGTGTATTCCACAGAGTTGTCAAATTTTGTAGCTTGGTCTTCATGTTTTTTAGGTCGTCAAATTCAGTTGTAGAGGTGGGTGTTATGGTGTTTTTGTTCATCCGGCTCGTTGTTGCGTAGTGCTGTGTAGGCGTTGCTGATGTTGTTGTTTGCCCTTTGCTGATTCAAAAACTGGGTAGACGTTGAAAATGTGATGTATAGAAAGTCTGATTTCGCAGGATTGATGGAAATTGTCGATGCCCAGGTTGTGGGACACGTTGGTGTACCTAGTGCAGAGGTGGGAGAGGACAACTTGTTCACGCCGGCTAGGAAGATCTTCGCCGGGCATCGTTACATTTTTAATCATACGGCAAAAGTTTCTCTGTCGGTGTCTACGAGTCTGTCTACGAGAGTGTCTACGAGTTCGTTGCCACGAATACTGGAGTAGCCGCCCACATTAGGGTGGGATCGCTTTTGGATCTACGGATGTCTATTATTTTGGGGAAACTAGTGCTGCCAATGCGCTCGCAGAGTAGAACATTACCAGCAGCGTGTGTATTGTCCTGGGGATTGCTATAGCTTGAAAAATAGCCGCAGTTTCAGCTGAGTAGATGGAACACTGATCCGGTACTCGGTTGGACTCTTCTATCAGGTCAAGGGAGGTACCGATTATTACCTTTCCATTGGCTTTGGACCCATTCGTGTAGCGGATCTCGGATCCATGATACTTTTCCTCGATTCGGTTTCGGAACAGGTTTGGTCGGGTCTCGGTTTCTTCTTCAGATGCTTTTTCATGTAAAGGTCGATCTTTGGTCCGCGTTCTTGCCAGCTTCTCGGCACTAGACACCTTTCTTGGGGAGGTTCTCACTTCGAATTTCACTTGGTAACTTAGGTAAAGTTCATCGATGTCAATTCCAGCCTGAAAAGGAGGCGACTGGTGATGGCAACATCGGCTACTCGGATTCGCATTGGGTGGTCACTTCTGGTTCTTCTTAGGGATATCCGGTTCGCTATGTTGATTCTGGCTTTACACATGCTTAACAGGCTTCACACGGACCTCTTGAGATGTTCGTCAAAGGAGAGGCGTTTGTCCTAGTAGTTTCGCGCTCCCGAGCAGCGCAAGACAGACGAAAATGGTTGCAGCAACTTGATTATTACTGAATCCGGTCATGTATGAGTTGCAGTAGCCTATGAGGAATTTGTGTGCTGCTATGGCTGTTTTTGGTCGGTACGGAGATGCCACCCAATAAAATGGCTCGGTTGGGGAGTGGGTGGGGTGATGCGCAAACGTGGGTATGAATCTTGGTATGAATACATTTTTGGCAGCAAGAACATATCCGGCGGAAAGGGCCCATCTGGCTACTCTACTAACCGCGGCCTGGATTATTCATTTTAGCATTTTGGGTTGTTTGCCGATCGCAATCGGAATGATGTCGTCGGCGTAGACGATGATGAAGATGTCTTTAGGATGATCGGAAATAATGCAGACGACTTTTAGAGCTCTTCAAGACAAAACTTTGATGCGATTCAAATATGACGTCCACTACTTTTTGAGATTTCTAAAGAGATTTCACCATTTCAAAGAGTAGTCCATAGAGTATATCATATCAAAAGATTAGGCATGTGTTTTTCTTGCATTTCAAGTAACATCGGTTTAAATTCGTTAATTTTTACCTTTCTTGTACTTCAAGGCGTGACGAAAATACTCTTTGTTCACTCCAAAGATGATTTTATGATAGAACCCCAGAGATCGCAAAAACTACAACTCATCGAGTAAAAGTGAGGTATCTTTTCACCCGGATGACTAATTTGCACCAAACCACCATGGATGCCTCACAAAATTAGTACTTTCAATTACTAATTACCTAATTACTAATTGCACAGTGAGAAAATCTCGGTTAAAGTTTGGGCGGTGCTAAACTCATTTGAAGTTAACATGGATATTTCCGGTCCGATTTACTCTAACTCTTTTCCTTTCTTATGTAAAATGTTAGGCACTGAAAAGAACCGATTCACTCGCAATCAAGCGTCTATCCAATCACTAGCTCAATAGCAGCCAACTAGAGATATGCAAAACCGATCACTTCGTTGAATAGATCTGATCGTGATCATTCAGTTTGATGATCCGGATCTTTCATACTTTAGAAGACAATATGAATAGAATGCAAAATGATGAAACGGTTGTCATTCAGGCTCACACTATTTTTATCATTTGACGATACTTCGAACTACGGATAAACTAGCTCAAGACCCTGTGCACGGTTGCGCATTAGGAGCTAGTAGTATATAGAAGTGGATTAAACCGGAACCTAATCGGGCGACTAGTTTCTTTCAATTGCCCTGGTTGAAGCAGAACTTGACAGCCTTAATCTCTCACCAAAATGTGTTTCTAGAAGGTCGAATAATAATCGCTTACACTCTAACTTTCAATTATTCAGTGACTGAGTCAAATTGTATCGCCGTCTCTTTTATTCCCACGGAAATTTTACTCAGCTTTCGTCAAAAGTGGGACTACTCATAGCTATTAGTAGTCCCGCTTTTGGCGGAAATTGAGTAAAATATCTGTGAGAAGAAGAGATACGGCAATACAATTTTACGGGTTTGGTCATTTGGCATAACGGTCCTTTGGCATAACGGACATTTGGCATAATTTTGACGCCTACGAAACGCCTACATAAAAAAAAAAAATCTTGATTCCCCTTACTTGATTCCGGACAAACACCTACTTAATAAATCCAAGATTGTCTCAATCCGGGCAAACACCTACTTTCAAAGAAGGAATCACATCCACCATTGCCTTACCCTGGACCAACGCCCGGGATCAAATTCACCACCTTATTCCAGGAAAACACCCAAGACAAAGACAAGGATGATTTACATCTACCATTGCCGTATTTTGCACAAACTTCTATTTCCATAAAAGGAATCACTTTTACTTTTGAAAAAGGGATCAAATCCACCATTGCTTTATTGTGGACAAAGGCCTACTTTTGACGAAAGACATTTCGTCGAATGATATTTAGTCGAATGACATTTGGTCGACAGGATATCACGTCGAATAGACATTTGGTCGAAGGGACATTTAGTCGAAAATGAATTTTTAATCCACTAGAGACGTAGGCCATTTGGTCGAATGGACACTTAGTCAATATCAGATTGTAGAATGAAGAATCTTCTTACATTTGGATGTTATTGACGAATTTTCGAATATATAATCTTGATACATCTAGTCTAATGACGCTCCGTCGAATGAATATTTGAAAGGAAGGAACTTTAGTCAATAACACTTAAAAAATAAATAATGTAGCAATCGAGTAGAAGTAAGCACTGTAGTAGAATAAGTTTATGTACCTAGATTGAACCTACTCTTCTTCTTATTTTTTCATCAACTCGAGTCAAGTACGGCATTACTGTTGATGTCGAAATAAGTATCTGTCACAGGTACAATCAAGTGGTGGAGTTAAATGGAATTGTACGAGCTCGTTTTATGACAACTAAATTTAAAAAATAAATGATTTAGTGCGGTGTTTCTAAAAGGCACATAATTATTGCTCCAAAATTGTCCACAGAATGATGAGTTCATAAAAAGAATAAATAATACGAAAACGGTGAATATTCCCGACTGAATATTGATTTTGGCTAACCCCTCTAACCGGCTACGATGAATCTATACCACCTGGTCAAAAGAAATTTAGTCGAATGATATTTCAACTTTTCGGTCAAAATTTAGTTTTCGGCCAATAATTAACGAATTATGTTTGGAATACAATTTTATACTGAACTAATTATTGTATAAATATTGAGTAAATGAAAGACTAAATGTCCTTTCAACTAAATGTGCTTCCGACTGAATGTTTTTTCAACTAAATGTTCATTCGACGAAATCTCCTTTCGACTAAATGTCCTTCCGACAGAATGTTCTTTCGACTAAATGTCCATTAGACCAAATGTCCATTCGACTAAATGTCCATTTGACTAAATTTCCATTTGATCAAATGTCCATTTGACTAAATGTCTCTTCGACTAAATGTCCTTTCGACTAAATGTCTTTCGTCTAAACGTCATTCGACGAACTGTCCCATAGCCCTTTTAAAGAATGTATCTTATCCACCATTATTGTCTTAATTCGGACAAATGCCTACTTTTAAAGAAGGAATCACATTCAATCCACCATTGCCCTGATCCGGACAAGCGCCTACTTTAAAAAAGTGATCGCATCTGCCCTTGATCACATTCTCCATTGCCTTAATCCGGGCAAGTGCCTAATTTTAAATAAGTGATCACATCCATCATTGCCTTAATCAGGGCGAGCGCCTACTTTCAAAGAAGGGGTCATATCCACCACCGCCTTATGCCGGACAAACGTCTTTTTTTGAAGAAAATACCACATCCACCATTACCTTAATCCGGGCAAGGTCCTACTTTTAAGAAAACGATCACATCCTCCATATTCTTAATTCCGACAAGCGCTTATTTTTGAAAAAGGGATCACATCCACATTTGCCTTAATCAAAGCAAGCGTCTACTTTTAAAGAAGGGATCACATTCACCATTGCCTTAATCCGGGCAAGGTCCTACTTTTAAGAAAATGATCACATCCACCATTGCCTTAACTCTGGCGAGCGCCTACTTATAAAGATAGGGTCATATCCGCCATCACCTTAAGCCGGGCAAACGCTTTTTTTAAGAAAAGATCGCATCCACAATTGCCTTTATCCGAGCAAGCGCTTACTTTTTGAAAAGAGATTGCATCCACCATTTCCTTAATCCGGGTAAGCGTTTATTTAAAAAAAAGGGATCACATCCACCTTTTCCTTAACCCGGGAAAACGCCAACTTAAAAAAAGGGATCCCATCCACCATTACACGGGCAAGTGCATTCCGATGGATGCTTTATTTCCAATGGAGAGATAACATTTATCATTGCTTGATGTCTGCTAATCCCGGGCAGAAGCCATGGACTGCATAACAAAACATGATATGGACTTGATTGATATAAGAGATAAAAGAACAAGCAACAATATCAAAAATTTGCACCGAAATATCATTTAAATATAAAAATATGCTATGGATAAGAACAAGTCAATAGCACTTGATATTGATCACTTCTTACAAAAAACATAACATGATATCCTTAAGATATTTTAGTGCAAAATATTGATATTGTCGCCTGATCTTTTATCTCTTATATCAATCATGTCCATATCTCATTTTGCTATCTTATCAAGATTTGATATTATTGAGCTATTTTCCTCTGCTCGGGATGCATGCTTTCTTCGAAAGGATTATTATCGAGCAGTGTTATATTCACCATTTCGGGTTTCTTTCAGCACCACTTCGGCTGATGATATACTGGGAGCAAAGAAAAGCGAAGTGAAGAGGTTGCAGATAAACAAAGCGAAGCGAAGCGGCAATTAGATCGAGCCATGACATACTGAAATCGTTTTTCAGAGAGTTGATGTCGCAACAAAAACAATTGTGTTGAACATGGATTTCGTCAGATGGAGAATATTTTGCTTCTCGAAACACATTTAGCGCAAAGAAGAAGAGTATTGTAAGGATTTATAGAATGTCGCAATTGAAAACCGATTTTATGATGTGAACGATAGATTATCACCACATACAAACAGACGTAGGGCGTAGCTATGGTAAAACTTTTTGGGCCATGTTTTATTTCTATTTTACGTTTGCTCCTATGAAAGATCCATTATTAAGTTACACTAAAAAACCGGTATGGATCGTCACACTTCGCCGACAACGCCCCTCCCCCTTCAAGCGTTACGTAATTTATGGATGTTCCTCTTGCGATATTTGTATACACTGAAGCTGATTTGTCTTGTGATTTGTATTCGGAAGATACGTACCTCATAATAGCAACTTCCACAAAAATCGTTTTGTCTCGGATCCCAACCTTTTTGAAAAAGGGATTGAACAAACGCAAATCCCAAAAACCGCAGAAAAATATTAAACCGTTTCCCACCAATGGCCGGCAAAAACTTGGGAAAACAATTTCCTTATCTATTGGATTGTTCCCGAAGTTTTAATTTGCGGACATAAGGCTACCGCTTCTCGAATATAAGCGATTTCCATACATCGCTCATTGAGGTAGCCTGCACGCGTACGCTTCGCTTCTCTCTCAACTCTTCTAATCGTCCCTCTTCTCTCCCAGTATGGCATCAGCCTTAGTCTAGTAACTAATTTTATGAACACACAAAAAATTATGCCATATGTCCGTTAAGCCTAATGACGCTCACTTTTGTCGATTTTATCAATTCAAGCTCTATCTAGCTGCGGATTTATTTGTGGTTTACCACCTCAGAACAATAGAAAACAATGCAAACTTGCATTCTGAGGTGATAAACTGCAAAGAAATCCTCAGCTTGTCACTTTTATTCAAAAGAGGGGAAGTCGACGAAGAGAATTCTCTCTTGCGACATTCGCCCTTTTACCAGATAGAGCTTGAATTATGCCAAATGTCTGATATGCCAAATGACCGTTATGCCAAATGATTCGCTCCCCAATTCCACAATTTTACTTGGCAACTGAGTAGATGAAAGTTAGCGTGTACTCCGATTTACGTCTAATTAGATCTACACACGGTTCCGTCAACCAAACTACTGAATACCTATGAACTTTATTAAACTGTGCGGTTGCTGGTTAAAATGGGCGAGAACAAGAAATCAATAGGTTCGAGATGCGTACGCAATAACCAAAATCAATAGAAATTGTCACTGTGAGAATAACTTCAACGTTTTAAGTATGCCCACAGAATTAATATTCAACAAGAGCTACGGAGGGGCGAAATCGAAATACGCAGGCGAAATCGCTTAAGAAGTGACCAAAAAATGAGTGAGCTTTTTGTACTGATTTTCTCTGTAAAAAGTGTATTTTGGCCATAAGTTTTGAGCCCATAGTGTTATACGGTCGATTTTTAAAAGGGAACAACAGAACAAGATTCCCCGTTGAATGCAACCTGTTGCAAGCAAATCGGTTAAGGATACGTGCACGAAAAACGAGTGAGGTTTTTTGTCCGCAGACATACACACACATAGACATCACCTCAATTCGTCGAACTGAGTCGGTCGGTATATAACACTATGGGTCTCCGGGCCTTCTTTTTTTATCTATCGTTTATTTGGAAGGCTCATTTGCCGTGAAGCGTTACGGAGCCGGAATCATGTTTTTAAATACAGTTTATTATGATTCTTATACACTAATGTTAGTTTTGGGGAACCGTAAGACTCGCGGTTTGGTCGAGGTTAGGGAATACAATAATATTGAAGGAAAGGAAAGGAATTTAGGGTGCTTAAATTAATTACATATGATGTTGATATTCCCATAGTTGATATCATTGGCGATGTTTCACATCTGTAACAAGATAAACATTTTTTTGGAAGACAGCAGCGAGAGGAAGACATACGAGTGGGATTAAACGGTAGACAACAAGAGGGAGACATTCTGGGTGGACGACGATTACAGTCTAACATCAGCCACTTTCAGAAAATGGTGGACAAGGGACATGTACTCGAGATCAAGACCCGCCAACACTTCCCTAATAGACCTCGGCTGCTTTCCTCGGACCCGCAGATATTCAGTTAGCGCAGATCTGGGGCCACGATGCTCCTCGCACGCCCACACGACATGGTCAATGTATTGGCAATCTGCGCCGCAAACACAGAGATTGCCTTCTGAGAGCCCCACTCGAAAAAGATGTGCATTTAAAGAGTAGTGATTGGACATTAGACGACACATGGTTTCCGGGCCTTCTATAAAAAGTTTGTTTCCGGAGCGAACATATAGCCTTTTACGTACTTAGTATCCGAGAAAAGTGCGCTCAAAAATAGATGAACCTTCGTCCGTTCTATGAAAATCGGGTTATTTTAAGCAAAGATATGCTAATATGAATTTCGACTAATTGTTTCCTTTTCTAAGCTTTATTTTTAACCAGGCATATTTTTAAGGATATCATTTTTGGAGGTTTGTTATCATTTTTGGAGGTTTAAACTGAAGTTTCGACTACACAAAAAGAAAAAAGAAAATCTCTTTTCCATCGTTCGGTGAATTAAAATAGCGCAAATGGAAATTTCAGTATAAACTTCCAGAAAATCGTCCCTTTGTTTGGTTCACGTTCGGAACAAACAACACAAAATTTGACTTGTCGTAAGACGAGTTTGTACGAGTTGTACAAACTCGTCTTACGACAAGTGAAGACATTCCACTAAAAAGCTCAAAATAATTTTCTTAACAAAATTTGAGTTGGATTTGGTCTGGGATATCTTTCATTCCAGCCATTGCTATCAAACACAGGTAAAGAAAACTACATAACGATAGCAGTTCAATGCGGATAGTTTCGTTAGGATACGACAGGCATGAAGAATGTTATATTGAAGTGAATTTGAATGCGCGCGGAGGGCAATATTTGTGATGATATAAATATCACGGCCTTCCTTCTGCCAAACTCGTTCGATTTCGGAGTGAAATGATATCCTTTCGGTACAACTTTGTTGTACGAGAAAGGTGAAAAAGTATGTTGGCCTTAATTTCGTAGCATAGAGTCCGATCTGGCCAATTTTTAATAAGAAACAATGAGACAGGATACAGCGCCGTTGCTCTGGCCGTCCGGAAGATGCTCCCATTCGAACCATTCCTCGAGCACGACGACACACCACATCGTCCCTGACGTCAAATAACCGGATGAGCTGCTGAAATTCCTTGATTATGATGATGCACTGATTCCCGAATCCTTAAACATTGTAAACCTAACCTCGAGTCACCACGAGTACGTTGGCTTATTTCCCTCTCTTACTAATATAATAATAAGATTATGTCGATTGTACATATCACAAGGAAACGTGGCTCCGTAAAGTGTTATACACGCCTGAGCCTACCAAATAAACGAACTTGAAAAAAAAATGAGACACGATTCCGCGTCGAATGCAACTTGTTGCGAGTAAAACGGTTGAGGGTAAGTGCATGAAAAGTGAGCTAGACTTTTTTATGCGTTTTTTTTATAACACAAAGTATTTTAGCCATAATTTCTCAGCACATAGTCCTATCTGTCAAATTTTCAAAAGGAAACGATGGACAGGATTCCTTGTCGAATGCAACTTGTTGCGTGGAAATCGGGTGAGGATAAGTGCTAGACTTTTTTACATGATTTCTGTACAAAAAATTGTATCTTCTTCCTTCTCCCTCTCGAAAACGTCAATAACTGTTCCGGTCGAAAAACGTATCTGTAAAGTTACAATCCAGTAGTGGAGTGAAAATGGACAGTGCTACGTAACTTATATTATGATAAAAGATTGTTATTACTCAAATTAAAGCTAAATAGATATTTTTAGTTGAGTTTTATTTTATGACAATTGGTAATGGTTGTATTCCCTAGCCGTACGGTAAGATGCGCTGCTAAAAATCAAGACCATGTTGAAGGTGGCTGCCCAACAAACAATTTTGGCTGAATAAGCTGAATTTTTGGATGAGGAAGATTATTTTTTCCCCCGCTTTTTCCTTTCACAATGTTTGTTGGGTGGGTTCGATTCCCGGTCCGGTTTAGAAAATTTTGGTAACTTGGATTCGAAACCGAGCAGTCTGTGGAAGTGCTGAAAGAGCACTAAGCTGCAAGGCGGCAATATCCCAGTGGGGGACGTTATTCAAATAGGAAGAAGAAGAATTTTTTTTAGATCGTTTGTATTTAAATTGGATTATACAAACTCCGTTCGTATCAAGCATGTGAACAATTTTATGACTTCTAATTGGGGAAAGATAGCAAACTTTTTCAACTCGTTTTACAGCCCAATAGAATCGGTAGGTACGCGTGTTCACTTGTTATTTAAAGCCAATTATTTCGATAAATTTGTCCCGATTATTGTACTTGTTCCGTTGGTTTCCCTGTTGGTGTTAGTAAAAACGAATTATTGTGGCAGATAGCTAAAGCCGATTGTTTCAATTGAAAATATGAGTTGCGTTGTGAGGTTCGTTACCAACAGCTTCATCAATCAGAATAGAAAAAAATGTTACCTACTACATTTGACAAAACATTCCGGAGCTCTAATTGCACCGCATTCGAATGAGATTCCAATCGTTTCAGCAGCTGATGTAGTGTGGGCATCTAATTAGCGCAAATCGCGGGTTGTGTACCCACCTTCCTATGTTGTGTGTGAACCTTTTTCTTGTGTCTCTATAGCCTGTGAATGGCGCTCGCGTCATTTGTTGCACCGGCAGCAGCGGTGATGATGCATTGTCACGGTCAAGTTTACCCGCGTTCGAAAATCTGTAAATAGGAGGGTAACCAACGTTAGTGAGTGTAATTTAGCTTCCTATCGGCGACAACGATCTGCATCATCAGCAAATTGAGTTTTCGGTAGCATCTTTTTAATGGGTGAAGTGCACCATTCAGTGCGGTACAGTCCGGAAGCAATTTGATCAAACGAGTAAAATCGATTACCCACAACATTTAGGGCCCTCCTTAGCCGTGGCTGCGCGTGGATGCGCGGCTACGAAGCAAGACCATGCTTGAGGGTGGTTGGGTTCGACTCCGGGTCCCGGTCTAGGCAATTTTCGGCTTGGAAATTATCTCGACTTTCCTGGGCACAAAAGTATCATCGTGTTGGTTTCATGATATACGAATGCAGAAATGGTAACTTGGCATAGAAACCTCGCAGTTAATAACCTTGGAAGTGCTAAGCAGCGAGGCGGCAATGTCCCAGTGTGGGGATGTAATGCCAATGAAGAAGAAGAAGAAGATTTGTTGTCTTTGATGTCAATAACTTTTCATTACTTGGTTTTTATGGGATGAACATAGAAGCTATGAGATGAAATCCGGGAGCATTAACCCTATACAGTCACACTTAAAGAGAACTCCAAGGAAAGTAGCAGCATGTGATCAGGTTCAAAAGAGGTGAACTATTTGTAAAAAAAAACACAAACAACAAAAATGCCAAAAAATTAGACAAGACTTCGTTGGGACGATTTCTTGTACCCATCTTCTAAAATGTAAAATTTAAAAATTCAATTGCCTTCATTTAAATGTTTGATTATAGTTCAGTCTCTGTAGCCCTTTTTTCATACAGTGTCGTTAATTGTTAAATCAGACCATTGTAGCAATTTCGCGATTCCAGATCGAAATGCTAAAATATTGTCTCTACGTATTTATCCAAAAGGTCTTCCACGTTTGTTCAATCAAGCCGCTCTTTGAACCCAATCCAAACCAACGCTAATTATTGAAAAATCACCGACTAAGTGGCGTCCTTCCTGTTAAATATCTGTCATCAGCACGTGCCCTCGCCTCGTTGCTACTGGGTTCAGCTGCCGAATAATCTGAACGAACAAATCACATCGAATGATGACCGTCATTAGCAACTGGGCGTGTCACCGGATTGTGTACAAAAAAGAAATTAGCTCAATTAGGAAAAACTCGCAAAAACAAGCCCTTTTATCTGTTCTCCCTTCGTTCCTAAGTGGTGTGCACTGCGCATTATTCATTCCGTCGACTCTTCCAAACATTAAGTATGTCTCTGTAGATATGGGACCATCCGTGAGCCACGTAATTCATTGTTTTGCATTACAAATACCCACCACATTTTCAGTATAATTGGACAAAAATAGATTTTGTTTGCCCACTTTTTACGTGGTTCATGGAAGATCCCGCAAGCGCAGATGGTTTTGTGGCTAGATGGCAGAAGACTACTAATCACCGTCACCTTGCAGTCGGCTGTGTTGTTTGGATAGCTATTAGTCTCCATCACGGCACGGTATTCACGTATCAAGACCACCCTACAGGTACTACGATTCGTGAATCGCTGGGTCGTTAGAGCTCTAATTGGTGTATGTTAGGTTGGGAGAGAGCACGTACTACTATAGTATACGGATGATGTATCCACATATGTGTTGCTAACTAATCATCCCTTTCAGGGCGAGAGCTTAACTGGGAAGCTCCCAGTTTCAATTGATCATCGGTCGGATGAAGCGGAAAGGTCGCTTGCCAAAGCTGGCCAATAGTTACAGTGTCGGATCTGGTTATTTTCGCACAAATCAGGAGTGGATTGACGCATCACCGGTTTTCTCAACAAGCGGCTGTGAAAAGTTAGCCAAGCGCGACCCAAAAGTAGTCGGTTTAGAAATTGAACCAGAGCGAAATTCGCAACGTGGTGATACGGGATTTGATTTGTTTTGATTGGAAAGTTTCACCATTTTCGAGGACGAATTTGAGGTGATCTGCATCATATTGCGCGTGCCCGGATAGCAATGGCGCCTCCTCCGACAGCACCGTCCGAACGATTCGTAAGTAATAAGTGGTGCTAACGAGAAGTGCAAGCAAAATTTCGTCGCTGCAACTTTACGAATTTATCGTACCGCTAATCGATGTTGAATGAATGTGTGGTGGAGTACGAGAGAAATCATTCATCGATTGAAATTGGGTCCTTAGCTGGGGTTAAGCTAAGGCTTGGTGATGCAGTGCGTATGGAAGTGTGGATTTTTATATGCGAAATGGCTTTAATCGATGCCGCTCGCGTCACAAATCATCACGTGCCAATGGCATTCATGAACGCATCTTTCATGTTTGCAATTTGATTTCGATTAACATGAGCACGCTAATTTTCGCACCGACGGTGATTCATTTTCCATCAATATAATGGAAGGATGCATAGACTGATGTGCTTCATTTAGTTACGTATTATATAAATCATACCCGATCTATGCGCCACCCGCTTGGCAACCACTTTCTCAGGGGCAATTTTAACGAACGTCTTGATTCAAACGCGAGGGTATGCGAATTAATTTTATTTTTTGTATTACACGAAAAAAAAGGGAGTTTTTGGGGGTTGGTGATGATTTATTGATAATTCACTTTTGGCAAAAAAGGTCATTTGCCATTGATTTATAATTGATTTTATCTTCTGGAAAAATGGTCGTCATTATCCTCGGGTGATTCATTTCAGAACCGACCTGGATCCCATTGATCTAGATCACAACGGTCCCTGCCAAAAGATTGCCATATGCAATCAGAAACAAAACGAATCAAAATACCGCACACCCTCAGGTTATTAGCGCATTTGTTAGGGAAATTTTGCGCTAATTTAACCTACGCGTCAGATGGGCACAATCAGGGAGCCATGGGGCGGCAGCCAATGCTGGGAAAGGATCGATTTTGGCGGCGACCAATGCGCTGCAAACGGCGCTCCCTAATGATGATGGGAGTTCGGGATCGAAAGAAAAATGATCGGTCGGCAGTTTACATCGTCGAACGATTATGTACCCCTCTGTGGAACATTGCGCCGTGTTCGGGTGAGTGGTTGATTGACCGCGCCGCAGGACGAAGTGAAGTAGCGGGTGAAAGTGCAGGAATTCCAACTAATTTGGGTTCATTTTGAGAAGGTGTTTGAAAGGATTATTTGCAGTACTTATGGTGATAATTGGTAGGAAATTCCATTAAAAATAGAGGAACAGAGGAGCGGGGCACACATTATTGGTGAGTATCCAAGCGCGTGAACAGTTCATATTTTCAATATATTTGAAAACAAGTCATTTAACACTATGCAATTTCGAACAAATGATAAAAATGTGTTTTTTACCACTCATTGTTGTGCATTATCTTCTTCAGGAATTGATTTGCCGAGAACTTTTATCGAAAAAAGTTTGATTGGAATTTTCAATAACCTCATCGATTCAAAATACTACAGCTAAAGTAAAACAGAAATTTTCTGATAATCAGAAATCTGCAGCGTAAGGTCAAAAGTCATGTCCAAAGATATTAAAGTCATTACCTCACGTAGCAAGTTTCGAATCTTTTCAGAAAACTTGAAGTAAAGGTAAACAATTTCAGGTTCTACTAGATAAACTTAATTTCTGGATGATTTCCTGAGTTTGATTTTGTCATTTTGGTTACTTGAAGCCATATGGATTCTTTAATCGACGTTAAAAACCGTAATTGAAAAATAAACAATAGAACCGGAAAATAAATCTGCAGAATAATTAAAAAATCAGAAAGAATCTTTCAAGAAACAGCGTAAAATTTCGAAGAGTTCCAAAGGAAGTTCTCAATTTAAAATTCTGAAAACTGTCGTGAAAATTTGGAAAAATATAAAATCGAGGAGAATAGTTATTCCTTAAAGTACATACAAACCCTGTCTTCCCACACCTTTCCTTTTTATGGTTGTAAAGCCCAAAAACGTAATTTTAGGCACGATACAAAAAATTGTCATATTTTGATTTGTTGGTCCGTTTATAAGCCCGTATGGACAGAATTTTATTTGATTTAATTGTGAGATTTATAAAAATAATATAAAAACTGACTAACTGACTTTCCAAAACATAAAAACTAGGTAACTAGCTTTAAATAAATGAAAATATTATTTGCATGAAGCATTGACATTGACATTGGGGGCCCTCCTTAGCCCACTATGGGGATCCCCATACAACGAGCGAGTCAAAAATAAAATTGGACTTTGAAAGTGATTTTCCACTTAGTTTTAGCTGTGTATGAATCGAAATAGCATGAATACACTTCCAACCCCCCTGGGGATCGTCTGTTACGTAATTATTTTTTCTAGGTTTCGATTAACGTGACAAAGCAAACCTATTTGGGAAGTTGAAATTTCGTGCGTTTTCTTAAGGAGAAGGAAGGGCTGTCAAAAACTAGATTTCACAATTTATGGACATTATGGCGGCGATCATGTTAATGACATTAATTTCATGACTTCCGTGATATTTTTTTGTTCTCACTCTCATGCCTCATCAATTTGTATTTAGAACAATTTGTTTGACAAAGTCTAGGATCTGAGAGGATCATAAGCATTAAATGTTAATCAAATAATCAGAATTGAAAATAACTTTTGAAAAGGGTATTAGCAATTAGAAATCGCAATCCCATGACATTTTACGTGTACAAGTTATTCAAAAATGAGATTAATATATTCTCAAAAAATGTGGACATTCATTGTGGAATGTAAAATGCTCCATTCTTCGAATAAAATTCTTTTAATTTAAATAACAACACTATTTGAATTACTTTTGATTTCATTTTCATGATTTCTACAAGTTATATACAGCTCATTCTTTTCTGTGTCCAAGGTTTAAGTCTTCAATGATATTTTCTTCAATTCCATCAACGATGGAAGATGAGATAAATTCATCTAAAGTATTAGAAGATAAAGAACTTTTGAAAATCTTCAAATATTACAAAATTACGCATGGCATAAGAATAACTAAGTGAAAATTTTTTTCCAACGTCTCCTCTTACATAAATCGACTTAAAATGGATCTGATTCATGTGAAGGACGAAGGAAAATGTCAACGATTGCCTCTCTTGATCATTTTGTTGCATTTATGAGTTCTAAATTACTTCAACTGTTTATATTGACTTTCCGCTGGTTGTTCAGCCAGTGAACCTCAAAGTGTAGTGAGTGAATAAATATTTCCCTGATTAAGCCAGACGTTCATGACACTAGCAAGAATTTCATACGCTCCGTTCTAACTAAGATATTGTTCGTCTTTACTTTTGCAATAAACATGTCAGGAATTATTGATTCAGGAGATTTATAAATATTTACATATTATGAAATCTCATATTTAGTTCCTCCATCGGTAGCTATAATGGCTCAGAAAAAGGTTTGAAGGCTCAAACCACTCAAGCCCCAAACGTATTTCAGCGGAATGGCGGAGAAACAGTAAGTTGACAGGAAATATATGAGCGAACTGTTAAATCCTTCCGTTACCGTTGTGCTGCATGCATTGGGGTTTTATTCATTTACTCCTTTGAAAAGTTAATTAAATGAGCTCAAATGGTTTATAAATAAAGTCGAGAAGTTATACCAATAAAATGTATTTTGACCATACCCTTTGAGCATAGTTCAGTCTGACCCATTTCAATAGGAAACGATGGCTAGATTTCCCGTCGAATGAAACTTTGCGAGAAAATCGGACACAAATAAGTGTCTAAATGGCGATTGCGTTCTTTTGCACATACGTGAACGCGCATGCACACATACGACATCACCTCAATTCTTCGCGCTGAGTTAGTTGATATATACCACTGGGGTCTCCGGGCCTTCTATCAATTCGTTTTTGGAATGAGCATTAACCTTGGAGTACGAGAGGCAAAACACGGTAAAAAACAAATGAAAAAAAAATCAGAGTGATTAACTCTGTTAATTGCAAATACTCAAGAAATTCTTTCGGACATTTAGTCAAGCTTTGTCCTGATGTGTATCATAAAAGAACCCGGGGATTCGAGGAAAAAAGTTCTTCACTATCAAAGTTGAAAATAGCGTCGTTTTGGAAAAAATATTGCTTCGCATTTTTTCAATTTTTTTCACAGTGTAACCATTGGTTTTGCTACATTTAAACTTATACAATAACCTTTATGTGATGTATTAACGGAGAAAAAAACATTTAAAAAATATTTCAATAAATAGTTAATAAAATATTTTTCAGAAAATTTGCTAACTTTTACCCATTTCTGACTTTCCATCTATATCTTTTGGAACTAGTGCACCTAGAGACTTCAATTTCTTGACTTTGAATTTCTCTTAATTAGAGTATTGAAAATGGAGAGAAAATATTAAAAAAAAAATTTGGAAGACATGACATTTTCGATTAATGACCACTTGAAAATCCTATATTGCGAAGGAAAATGATCACCTCTGATGCATTTTTTGAACCTAATCTTTCACATTTGTGCATCTGCACATATCGAGCTATCAAACATAGTAAATAATATCCACTCAAGTGAGTTAATACTCAGGAATTATAAGATAACTTATCCTAATCAATTTGCTTTAAATTTAATCTTTAACTTATCTACATTTTATTTCTGGAAGTGCTGCAGATTTTCATCAGAATTCTGGAAGTTCTTCTGAAAGTTCTGCAGGAATAATTTTTACTGAAATTCCTAAACAATTTCCATAAATTTTCTTGGAGAATCAATGCAGTTAATTCTTGAGGAATTTCTACATGAATTCATGAAGGAATTTAAGAACAAACTTTCGAAGAGTGGAAATTTTTACAGGAAATTATCTGCACGTATTCTAAAGAAAATGCATGGTAATAATTTTCGAAGAAATTTCCAGATGAATGAAAAAAGATTTCTTCAGGTAATCTCTAGGACAGTTACTGAACGAATATTCGAAACTTCCGAGACTTTCTTTGTAGAAGTTGAAGGAAGATTTGTTTTGGATATACCCTGAGATTCACAAAGCAATTTCTTAGAAATTCGTTGAGAAATTTCAGCAATTCCTTATACTAGCTGGTTGGGCAAGTGAATTGAGCAAATGCTTGACTTAAACCGAATGATGCCTGAAACATTGAGTATTCAGTGGTGTTATCCAATTCAAAAGATTCCATCGCTCTAGATATAAATATTTCAACTTTGATTATACATTTATATCACAAATACTACTTGAATTACAAGTCCTCAATGGCCCCAAATCTACACCTTAACTCATTTCACCGTATTCGGTGAAATTTTCGAAATCTCAACAGCAGAACTGTTCAGTAATTTATTTTACAGATTTTTGTAACTTTTCCATTGCTCAACTGTCAAAATGCAAAAATCAAAGTTAAATTGTTACCAACAGTTCTGCTTTGAATTTCGTAAAATCTACCGAATCAACTTATTAAGTGTGATAGTACGGTTGGAATTGTTAAGTTATACAATCACCGTGCTGTAGTTTGGTATGGCAACGAGGGTTGACTATGGGTGACGAGTGAGGTTTCGAGATTGATTTTGTTTGAAAACCATACTTTCAGTTTATTGACGACTTTTCAACGCTCGCATCGGCGGACTTCTTTGGGATACGACATGACGTGAGGTTGGTAGGATGCACTTAAAATGGATGCTTGCCACATCATGAAATGCAAATTAGTAAATATGATCTTTCTTTGTTTTCCATTTTATCTGAAAACAATATATATTCCGGAGCAGGACTCCGAGGTTGCAAAAAAAGAAAGTTTCGGAGCGAGCAGGACTCGAGGGTGAATTTTTATTAAACTAAGAATGATTCCGGAGCGAGCAGGTCTCCGAGGCTTAAAAAGTTTCCAGGAGCGAGCAGGACTCGAGGTTTGCACAAAAAAGCTTTCCATGTGAGCAGGACTCTGATGGTGCTATTTTTCCCTATAAAAATGATTCCGGAGCGAGCAGGACTCGAGAAAACACAAAAGTTTCTGTAGTAGCGGTGATAGACTGGGCAGTGCGATAGCAACATTATCTAGGTAAGGTCAGATTTTGAATCTTGTTAAAATAAAATGAATAAGATGAACTCATTTCGGCAAAGAAACAATGTGAACCGTAAAAAAGTTTCAATGGATTTTACAATTAGGACCTTCATTGGAAATAGTTAATTTGAAATTTATTTCAAATATAGGGATTCGTATAGAATTTTGGGACTGTAATAAAGGTAACGAGTGGATATTAGGTCGAGAGACTGGAATACAAACCTAGAAATCGCTATATTGTTTATGCTAATAATCTATCGTTCGGATTATCAGTTTGAATTTGAGATTGAGATCATTGGGAGATTTTATGAAAGTCAATGAGTTAATTTTGATATGATTTGTGAGAATCTAATTCCATTTGCCAAATGAATCTATTGTTGGGAATCACAAGATCATTTATTTATTGATTTGAATTGAAATGGAATTGACATAGGTTAGGTACCAGAGCAGCACACCTGTCATAAACGAGTTGCTGTCACTTAAGTACACCAAATCCGTCATATATGAGTTGTTGAGACCAATCGGTCTAATGTGCTACTCAGGGATTAATATATTGGAATCTAAGACCAGATTTAGAAGTTGTGACATAAATAAGTAAACTAGAGAAAACTTAAATGATTGTGTTTCAAATATGACCTTATTTGATTTTGGATGCGTATCGTAGTTTTAAAGGTTGAGCGATGGCATAGCGTTGATAAAAAATGCTTTTGATAGAGTACTGATTGAATATGGATTTGATGACGACTTGAAACAGATTGCTATCGAACTGAATTTTTAGTTATTCCAATGAATGAAATTTATTAAAAAATCCTATTTCAAGATTTATGGGTACACAAGAAGAAGGATGTAGTGTTATGGCTGTATCCAATTCAAAAGATTCCATGCTCTAGATATAAATATTTCAACTTTGATTATACCATTTTATTACACAAATACTACTTGAATGTTACAAGTCCTCAATGTGCCCCACAATGTGAGCAGTTTGGAATTGTTAGATTACAATCACCGTGCTGGATTTGGTATGGCAACGAGGGTTGCTATGGGTGACGACGTGAGGTTTCGAGAGTTGATTTTGTTTGAAAACCATACTTTCAGTTTATTGACGACTTTGCAACGCTCCATCGGCGGACTTCTTTGGGATACGACAAACATCTCGATCAACTCACCAGAACGAAAGAAAAGTTGAAATGATGAACGATCTGTTCATTTATTATAAGTGTCTTGAAAATCGACCGTCAACTGGTGTATCATTTATCTACCATCATGCCATAAAAGCGTGTTCGTTTTAATATTGGTAGGTGGTATGGCCGATAATCGAAATTAAAGCATCACAACGCAAAAAAATTCAACAACAATTTCGTTTCCCATTTTTTTAATAATCTGCAATTTCATATCCTATCACATAAATCAGCCATTAAACAGACAAAATTGAATGTACAACTCTTTGACATCACAGCCTGAATGGCACTCATGGATAAAGAAACATTCAACGATTTACGTAGAATCCAAACTCATAACATTGTAATTTTTCTATTAAAAATCATTTCAAACTCTCGAAATACGTTCTGTTTAGTCAAAGTAAATTGTTGAAACCAGAAGAGCAGGTACAGGCACTTCAGATTAATTACTGTATGGACTAAAACATTGTTTTGCTCAATTTCTGTGCTATTCGATATCAGGACATTTAGATTAATAACCGAACGCTTATTAACTGATTCAGACTCTGCTAACCGTTGCTGCATGGTGTTAGATTGATTAACATTCTACCAAGGAAATCTACTGTCGAACTGTCGATTTTTGCTATTTAAAAATCTGTTGAAACATATAGAAGATATGGTACAACTGTAAAACAACGTTGCTGAGGATGGTCATTTAGTTTTCATTTAGCGGTAGTTGCAATGGTTTTTTTATCTTCCTCAGAGTTATGACTTTTCAAAGCGCTAAATCATCTCAAACAGTCGATTTGAAGCAAACCTCAATTTCAACCAAATGAGCTGATTTTTTCGAATCATCTTAGCGTAAGAATGAATCGCCTGCTTTGAGCGTGCTTAGCGGCACTAGAGTTAACTTTGAAATCAGTATGGCGAAAAGCACCTAAGGTTTAATATCTCGAAAATAAGCAACTTAATCGAAAAAATATTTGGTGCGTAGTAGCAGACACCCCAGCATGCTGGTACCGTGTTTTCATGAAAAGTTCCTAATTTTGAGAAAACCGCGTTAGATGTCTTTCGCCATACAAATTTCTGGCAGGTTAACTCATGCTGTATTTTGCGCATATACAATAGCGCCTGGAAGTGACAGCAGCGGGTAGAAAATCAGCCACTGCCTATAATTCATTGTAAAACCAGTTGACTAATCGATTTCGAGATATTTTTTGGAATTTGAACGTACACGCTGTAAACATGGATTATCATCGAAGTTTCATGTTAATTAAAAGAGAATTGAAAATAAGGTACGGTGTTACAAAATATTTCATCGACGATTTTTTTAAAGAAGCTATGTGCTTGAAAACGCGAGGTGGAACAAATTAGATTCCGAAAGTTCACCCTTAAGAACTTCTTTTTATTCTACGCTTGCTGCGACGCAGCAAAACCAAAACGACCTAATAGTTATTCATTGCTTCTTTGTTGGAATTGGTTCCTCTGAAAACGCAAGCTAAAATTTATTAGGGTTCTGGACAGTTTCATATTGAGCTCTTCTAAAGTATTTTTCAGGGTATTTTTTTGATTTTTAAAAGTTATTCATATTTCTTTCTGCAAATTTCATCTATTTCTGGCGTTTATTTAGTTCTTTGTTGAATATTGTACTCAATCTTTCTTTTGACACTAGCACTGAATGGGCAGTCTATTGTCAATCTGCCAATCTGCCATAATATTCATTACATTTTTCTCTTGGAACACATGATACAGTGTCTCATCCCGAGCAGGAGAAGCTACCTAAATAATACCTCATTCTGTCTTATGATACCATACTCTGTTATGATCAAGCCTTGCATAAGAGGTGAAATACCAAAAATAACCAAAATTATATGCACAATACTTCAGGCAAACTGCAAAAGCTTCCTGATCGTACCCTTTTTTAATTCACACGCTTCATGTCCGTAATAGGCTATCGGATGAACGCTAAGATTTTATGCCGAGCGAATTTTGTTTCAATCTGCATGTTACAAAAGCTAAGCAACCGCTACATGCACTAACTGTGCCTTTATTTGGGTGATTTCATATATGTGTAGGGTGGTCTCATCATTCGCTGTTTTGTCAGTAGCAATGTGTCTTTTTACTTCACGGAAACATCCATGTAACAAAATAATGTTATAGTATTCTTAAAATAGCGATTTACTTTTGGATTTCGATGTATTTCGTATTATGGTAGAATGAAGGGGTTATGCCTATTTTTCACCGTCACCATCTACATTTGGACAAAGTCTCACTATTACGCCGCGATCGTTTCAATGCGCAGACCCAGAAGCATATGCGTTAGCTCTGTCAAGACTAAGAACTGTGTTTGCGTGTAGAAACGAATAAGCTTAGTTTTGTTTGTGCTCGATGTACAAGGTTTGTGCTCATGTGGTCTAAGGTTTTGAAAAAATGTCTTTGAAATGCTTAAAAGTAACAATGATGGTTTTTTAGAGAAGTATTTCTGCTGCGAACAGGTGCCTCTCAATTGCGTAACCAGTTTTAAGTCCAAGCTAGGTTTCGTTACATACAAAGTAACGAAATTCGCTCTTTAAAATTTTATTTTTCTGGTGTTCAGTTATGGACATGAAATGTAAAAGACACTGTTATGAATCTTACGGCGTACTTCGGTGGGCAGGTCATCAGAAATCAGAAGAAAAATGGTAAAACAACATACAACCAAACTAGATAAAAGTCAGACACAGATGATAATTTCCGAAAACAAAATTGATGAAAATGAAAAAAATACCTAAAAAATAGATTAAACGCTTAAATTTTGGGATAACATATTTTCAAATAAGTTTCAAAATAAGAAAGATTCTCTTAACTTTCAAAAAAGACTAGAAACATTTTTGTCATGAATGAATTTGAATAGCGCAATTAACAGAACAACATGAAAGCTATTGATTGCAGTATTTCAAATTAAATGTAAACATTGCCATCCTTTGATAAGTGAGACTTCAAATAAATATATTTTGAGTTTTGATGGTTCTTCTATGATTCGTCCATTGTTGAGATCAGGGTTCAGTTTCACTCACTCGCGACACTGATCACTCCACATGCATTTTATCCGGATAAGTTACAGTGCGATAAACTCCGGCACAAGCGATGGTGCGAAAAATTTTCCCTCTTCCCATGTTGCTTACTGTTCTCCAAACTGATTGCATACGGACGATGCGCCACCATAAAGTAGGTTTAATAGCAGTTTTTCTAGTTGCTTTTAATCGGTTCGTGGGGTGGTGTGGCTATGTGGGCGCTCTACATTTTGAAATTGTTTTGGGTTCGAATCCTGGTTACATTTTGTGGGTATCTTTTAAAACTATCTGGAGAGTGTAGGTGGAGAATTTGAATGCCAAAGTAAATTATCCGGCAAGCCGGCGCTCGCGAGTTTATGCGTCATTCTGAGTATCCGGATCTATTGTGAGAACACTTGCTCAAAAGGAGAATATGGAAAAATTGCACTCCGCTGTTGGATCAATCCTCGGTTTTATTCATATGAGCAGAATTCCAAGCCTGGTTGAGATGATGAAAGATGTTTGTCCTATATTGAAGAAGAAATAATAAAAAGGTTTTCAAAATATGGTAGATGAAATATTTTATATATTTTTTGATACCCTTGCCTAACTTTTCGTGAAAAAGAAATCAGAATTTGTAAAACCGACAATAATCAATAGACATAGCCGCTGTCATCATTAGAACGCAGATACTGAAAAAAATTATAGCCAGGACTCCTGGCTACGATCTGGCGATAAGGGCTAAACAAAGGATGTCAATGCCGAGTACTAATGTTCAATTTTGGCATGTCAATTGAATTCAACTGGGTTGATCAATACCAACTTATGAAGGAATTTCATTACGAATTTCTGGAGAAATGTCTGCATGTTTCTATGTCTTTCCACAAAAATATCAGTAGGTGGTACTTCATTTGCGTAGTCATTTCCACGAATTCTCGGAGTATCTTTGATGGAATGTTTCCGGAATATCTTCACATAGATTTCAATAGCATTTCTGCTGCTTTTGTTAATAACACACAGCACTTCTAACAAGAATGACCTGAGAGTCCTTCCTTGAACAAAAGGCAGTAACAAACAAAAGAAACCACAGTGGCTCACGGTTGAGTTTTCCGAACAAATACCGAAGCATTTCTGAATAAATTTCTTCAAATTGCTGGATCCTTTCGCACTTTCCAGAAAAAAAATCCTGATTAATTTTTTACATTGGAAGCTGGAAAAATTCCACCAGGATTTTTTAACGGCATTTCCTCTACATCTGAGCGAATTTATTGGTAGAATTTTCGAGAAATTTATCAAATATCTTAAGAGTCCACGAAGTTTTTCGATGGAAAATTTTCAGTAGGATACATCACAAAATTTAGAAAAATCTAAAGGAATCTTTGGATAAATGTGCCGAATTTCTTTTTTCAACGACAGGTGCAATACAGGAAACATTTCCCAGAGGAGAGCAGGACATTCGGAAGAAATTATTTCTCATAACGAACTGTTGGCTAATTACGAACAACTTGAGAGATTGGGTCATTTGGCACAATGAACGTTACAATTTTTTGCCTGAACCCATTTAAATTTCCAAAGGCGCTACAATGAAGCATACTATTGAAAAATAATATATAAGCTAACTAAGTAAAACTTGTTATTATCGTTATCATTCTTCGTTTTTATCTGCAGAAAAAGTATAGTTATGAGTCCTTACCTAGTACTAGCTGCCATCGATCGCATATTGTAACATTGCATTTTAGTGAATTTTGTAAAAGTTCAGTCAATCCTCTCCACACCAACTCAATCCTTTCCAGCTTACCACGCAAGCAAGATAGTGCTTATTTCACTATTGTGGGGATTAGATGCAATAATTGAGCGCCTGATCGATTCAAGCCTTTGCCAAAAATGAACAGAAATTGTATTACAAATATCATCATAACTTCAATCATGAGATCACAGCTAAATTAGCATTTATAAGAGAGTATTTCTTTTAAAAATAATGCATCTGGGAATAAAGTAATTGTAAATGATGACTCCATATTTGAAACTAGCAAATAAGAAATGGTAAAAACATGTTTTTTGTTTAAAAAGCAATGCTTTCCCGGATAAAGCTAATGCCTAGATGCGATTTCTTTTCACAATGTTTTTAGACTTTCAGAAACATCTACCTAATTTATATTATCAGAACATGTTCTTTTATGATCACTTTTAGAAAAGAATTGCCATTTATTTTTCTACTGAAATGTCATGTTTCACTGTTCAAATGTTATGGCATCGAATTAACTCATTTTTACCTCAGAAATCATTACTGCATCCACTTAAGCTATGTTCTTCAATCTATTCAGTAATGACGTGACGCCTTATATCTCGAACTACTCCCAGAACACAATCGATTCTCGAAATTGTAAAAGGTTCTCGTAAGGACATCGACTGCCGTAATCTGGCAAGTGACGTATACGCCATTTTCCAAAATGGTGTTAACAGGTAGTACTCAATCGTACTCTTTGACAGATGTTTGTTGAAGTGAAAATGATCCAGTCACTCGGTTGGAACAACGTTGATGAATGAGCATATCAATCTTGCGTTCTGATGAGTCATTATGTTAAACGATTTTGAGATTACAAGTTGACAGTTAAGTTGCTGAAATATCATATTCTCGATTATACCTAGAATCGTTTGATTATTTGATCAAGCACTGTTGCAGTGTTGGTCCGTCCAAGCTTGGCAGGATCTCTCGTATAAATATGAGCTTTGAATATTTATATCGTTCGATATATTTATACCAACGAATAAATCTTTCAAAACTACGTCGATAACTCGATATCTCATTCAATGATATCAGATATCAGAATTAATTAGAAATAACGCAGTTGATCGGAATCAGTGATCTTGATGACGTTAGTATGCGGTACTTCTATGCTCATGAATCTCGTCATGATTACGGGATGGGTGGATGTCGTGTTCGTCTTTCTTCTCTGACCACCAGTCGATCGCACGCTTTTACTCGACGATGAGTTCTTCATTCTTTCTCTAGCATCGCTCGTCGTCGATATGCGTCGACTGTCCTAACTCAGCTTCTAGGTCGGCAACCTTGGACGTTATTCTGTTTTAGCATCCACTTGACGGTCGGTTTCTTTGGTTCGATCTACATCTACCTTCATCGTTATCAGCGTCGCGTTTGTTCGGATGATCTTCGGTTTCTCCAACGACGAGCAAAGCCTCGATCGTTTTCGTTCGCTCAGGTGCAAAGTAAAATATCAGTAACGATTCCTTCCAAGCAACCATTAGCTATTCAGTTAGGCTGAATATGTTGAACTGCAGTTCACGTCAGTTGTCTACGCCTAATAGACTTCTACGCTCCGGTACCAATCACAGTCAGAGGCCGTATGAGAAAAGAAGTCAACTTTTAGTGCGAGCTCGTCAATGGCTTTAATTGCTACAGCTACTTGGGAAACGAAAAAGAACTAAAGAAAAATATTGAATTGATGAAGATGCTGTATGATTATAAGCTCGCGGACCTCGCAGTAGGTTAATCTAAAGTTGTCTACCGCAGGAGCCTTACAAGTGAAATGATGAATGACCCTCCTGGGAAAGTTTGCTATCGTAGAACATATTTTCCTCTTGGACATTTGCTTTCTGATCTACGTGAAAACAGACTACAGTTACAGCCATCCAGCAACTGGAAGCAGCTTAATCCCGGTTTCTGTGCTGGTTCGGCAAGGTCTATTACCTTTGATTAGCGTATGTGTGCATTACTTTCCCAAACGGGTTGAAAGCATAGCGTAGATGCCCATCGTTGGCGGTTGGTTGTGAAGTGGGTGTTAGCAGGGTAGGTATCGTTTGAGATCGCTTTGCGCAGATTTTGAACCGCTCGCCATCGGTAGGATTCGGTACCGTGAGGCCAGGTAATGTCGGCCACCGGTAAGGCCTCCAGGATGACACTCTCATCGAGCACATCCCTTCTGGGAAATGGTGGGCTTTGGAAAACGGGGTGGTTACCTCCGGGTTCTGAACAGTACGTGACGGAGAACAGTTAAAACTATTGGATTTTTTTTCCAGGTTTAAAAACTCGATATTCCCATAACAGATGCTGTTACCTGTTTTGAAAAGGATTGCAATTGATTGAGACTTGACTAATTGTTGATGATAGTATTATTGTACCTACAATCTAGACGGGAATAATAGACAGTGGCCATTCTAGTGGCCTTTTGGATGTAGCAAATATGTATGGCACCTTGCTTACTTAACCCGTATCGGCCTGAGTAAAAGAAAAAAACAAATTGCTGCTCGTCTTATGACAGTCCTTTAGACCTGGTTTTTATCACTTTCTGCTCGTACGGTTCCCAGAGTCCAGAATACATTTGAACTTTGCGATATGGTCCTCCTATCCGAGTTATTCTGGTGGATCATCTAGATGATGCATCAATTTGACTACACCTTCCTTTTGGCGATATGTCCAACAAAATGACGTTTATTTCGTTCTACTATTTCACCTTTTTAAGTAGATTTAAATACAAGGATAAGGTCAGAACCAAAATCATGGTGACACTGTTCTAGAAATGACCAACAGGTTTCTATGAAGTTCCTTGGGAACCGGCCCCAAAACGCCAGTTCAATGTTTTCGCTCATATCATATTCGCTCCGCTACAATATGATATCGCATCAACATTTTGCAAGACAAGTAGGATATCTGCAGATATGATTCTGGGAAATTTAGCCACTGGTCAGTTCCGAAGCCCTTGAGGAAGCCTCCGAGAGCATTCAAATCAGCAATTTTTGAAATGTCATGCTATGGCAATAATGATATCAAACTTCAGCATTGATCAAGACAAGGTGGATTATGACAACGGATTTGATTTTTTTTTTCTGCCCATCGAATTCAGAATATCTAGGAAACATGCAGATAAGTGAACGCACCAAATACGAATTTTCAACCAACTCTAACGTGAAATCTGTGCTGTTATACGCTGAAAGAAACATGGTATGTATCAGTGGAGATATCTCAATGGCTGCAGGTGCTCATCAACAGATGCCTGCGGTATAGTTGGGCCTGAAGTGGCCTCACAACTGGATCTCAAACAACGAAGCTCCATCGTCGTTGTCACCAGAGTGATAGCAGCAGCAGCCAACGGACAAAAATGTTGCAGCAACTTGATTGTACTTACTGGTCATATTGTTGCAGTAAACCATTTGAACATGTGTCTGAACAGAAATTGGGATCGAGAAGTAGGGCTGGGTCAGCCACACTCTACGTAGGGACAGAAGCGAAATCTGTAAACAAACATTAGACTGAAACCCAGCGGGATATGCAGCAAAGGAACAGACCCAGGATCATGGTGCAGAAGCTCAATAAAGAAATAAAAGCTGACTGAAATCTAACCTGGTCACAGGTTTAAGCGATACTGACATCGCTCAGGATGGAAATCTCTCAAGTCGGCCTTTTACCACTGAAGGTGTCTGACCTATAAGTATATAAGTAAGATATGATTCTTGGGACATGACTAAGAATTAGTTCGAGGCCCTGAGTGTATCTTCCGGAGGCTATGGCAACACGGCAATATGATCGAACTTCAGCATTTTGCGACAAAGTAGGACTATATGACATCGTGACGTGCTTCTGGAATATTGGCCATCCTTAGGTCGGTAGCAGGCGCTTGAGATTACAGGCTTAACAAAAAATAATCCATTTTCAAATACCATAAATTGACCAATAAGAATTATCAAACTTCAGCATTTTTCAAAAACAAGTTAAATTGTGACATCTAAATATATTTCTGGGAATATTAGCCACACTAAGAGAGTCCAAAATGGGTATCAAACTGATCTCATTGTGATATTTTGAAATTGGCCGATTTTGATGCTTCAGAAGCGTCCAACCAGAATTGTGAATTCAGGGATCTACGAGCATAACAGTGATGAGACCAGGCTAATGCGACATAAATGACGAAATGGCAGCAATTTGATTTTTCTCCTTCACTCAAGGCGATACGGTCAGAAGTATTATGGCATCACGAAGCATTTTCGACTTGGATTGATGTCAGCACCTCAATTTAGGTCGTATTCAATGATTTCATTAACCAAATAATTCAATTGGTGTAGCAAACCTTTTTGTTCTGAAACTATCATTGTTGGTATCAAATAGAGTAAGAATGAATTTTGAACCACCAGTTCCAGGACTTATACTTTGACCACTCAGTGCAAATGCTATAATCCAACATTTAAAAGCATTCTAATTACAACTTTTTAATATATTTGACTAATGCATGTAATTTACCAAACAAACCAAACTTATTATTGGCGTTTCGTTTAACTAGAATATTTGTCCATCTAGTACGTTGTCCATGTGAAATGCAACGATTGTAGGGAATCCGTTTTACCCCAGCGAATGATTTTCCAACTTTGGCATCCCACAAACATTCTGACATTTCATATATTTTACCCCACGAAGGAAATGGCTTTGCTACTCGAAAAATGTTCGAAGAAGCAAATCCATCCTCTTTAACCTTTCAGGCCACAGGAATCATACGACCCCAACAGAAAAATGGATGTATAAATCGCAAGATGGATAAAAGTGAACACTATCTTCAGCAAAAATTGGCAGAAATTAACCTACCTATCAAGCAAATATGGCATGGATGATCAAGCCACAACGACAACCTAGAACGTCATGAACACGGTGAAGTTACGAATGAGAAAATATTAGAGTGTATTGGCAGGATTGTACTGTTTCAAAATAAGATTTTTTATTCAAACTTATCCGTAGAGTTACTGTGATGCACAATTAACTATTTTTTACTTTCTTCCGATCCTAGGCCATCCAAACTATCCTTGAGCTCAGGACCTGAAATCTACAGCTGAAATTAAGATTTAAAGCTTTTTTTTCGTTGCTTTTTTTTTGAGTTTTTAGCTTTATTTGAGTATTCAACCGTGTTCATTATATCCTATAGAAGGTGACAATACCGCAAGTTGTTCTGGGATATTCTGGGTCCAAACTATTCTCGAACTAACTCCAAAAGTAAGTAAAAAGCTTCGATATACACTTATCGTATCCATTACAACTCCTGCGAGATCAACAGATATCAGTAAGATCGTTTGAGAGATACTGCGTCATCTAAACTGTCCTTGAGTTGGAACTTGAGATCAACAGCTGTAAGAAAATCGTTTTCAGCACTCAATGTTTCAACATGCATTCAATTACAACCATTACACCTTCTGGGAGGCCTACGGACACCGTTAGATATTTTGAGATATTCTGAGTCATCCAACTATCCTTGATATCGAGACATGAAATCTACAGCTCGAAGGTAGTCTTGTGTCACAAGGTTCTAAATATTTAAATCATGTCAGTACAGCTCCTTGATGGTCAATATATACCGTTAGCTAGTTTTATATTTTCTGCACCTGAGCATCATCGACTTCAGATCTACTGCAACTACTGCAAAAATGTTTCTCAATGTTTCGAAATATAAGTCAAACTTCATCATCATCTGCTGCGAAACTGTTGAAAACAAGATTCTTCTCGTCACTAGTGGCTATTGTCCCCACCCATGCAATCAGCGCAATTTAATGAAAGAAGGGGTTTTCTGCTTCCATCAGTGGTGTTGGATTGCGTGGTGCTCAGATTATCGCACGTGACATTGAACCAACAGATGTTTGCTTGGGACTAGCACATCTTCAATGTAAAGTACTGATCTCATTTGTTAGGTCATACGGCCCTGCACGTCGTAAAGTCAATATAAGGAGGAGGAAATGATGTACATCCCTGACTGCAAGCCGAATATACCTCTGCACTTACGAGTTCATGCGGAATTTGTGAGATTTACTAGTTAGGTTGGAGAGGCAGAGGTCCGTCTTGGTTAACGAGCTGCCAATGTGATAGGGGAGAAGGTAACTGAAGAATTTCTTGGATGTGAGGAACAGAGCTCTATAGTTCATTTAATTCTAGCAGATTACTGTTAGAATACTCCAGTTGAAGGTATAGGAATAGTAATGGAGTATGGAAGCCATTTCAGTTCTAGCGATTGCTAGAACATGAAAAATAAAGAAAGATACAAAGTAGGAGAATGGAACGGACCTGGGATTGAACCGACCTCCTGCGTATGAGGCAGAAGCGGTAGCCATATGACTACCAAGCCCGCTAAATACATGTCAAGCTGAAGCGCCAAAAAAGCTAAAGTAGTGGCTGTAGATCGCAAGGTTCTAAACTCAAGGATGGTTTGGATAACGTGACGGTTTCGATGACCCAGGATATCCTCACCATCTGACCATGTCTCCTGATCTTATGAATACGTTATGGATATTAGAGTGGGCGCAGTTGGATGGAAAAACGCAAACTCATCCAATCAAGTTAGATCAAAGTTTTTCTGGGCCGTTTGGACATTCAACTATACAAACTATGGGCTCGATTGGTTGCGTCCTCGCTTTCGCATCGCGTTTTAAATTTATATGGAGTTAGTATGGGAAATCGTCTTTTACATTTTGCTCTTAGTTACTTCAATTTATCCTCAATCACGTGACTCAATACGTGAGCATATAGTCTGAAAGATGCCGAAAAGCTTTGCCGGAGAAGGTACTTAGCTGGAAGGCTTACAAAAATGTTATTACGAAATGTTCAAACCATATACGCAAAAATCAATGTTTCTGCCAGCACTACCGGACAACCATCACTAACAGATGGGCAAACTGAATCTTCCTTTTTTTCGGTTTTTACTTTGTGAATTGATTCCGAATAACTCCATCATCACTAGTATAACCTTATAAGATCAATAATTTTGAAATAACACTCAGTTGAATTATTGCTCCACGTAGTTCGGCAGTGCTGGCAGAATAAACGATTTTTTGGACATGGTTTGAATAATCAATCTTCAAGCTTTTTCATGGACTTCCAGCATCCTTCTCCAGCAAACTTTCGGCATATTTTGGGTTATACTTTAACGCAATGTGCCACTTGATTTACGATGAACTGGAATCTTTAGAAATAAAAAGTAAAAATACGTTTTCCATACTAATTCCATAAAACTTCAAACGCGAAGCGGAAAGGCCCAATCGAATACACATTGTTTGAGACTCAGAATGGTTTCGAAAAACCATTGATTTTCCCACTCTAATGGATATACTTGAATACATGTTCAAGCTTGGGTGACGAAAAGCTCGCATGGCAACTTGTAGATTGCAAGTATTGGACTCAAGGACAGTTCGATGATTTAGTACATCCAGAAAAATATGTTTCAAATTGTTTGTCATTTCTACATTATTAATCAAGATGGAATAGAACACATCAAATTTACTGGTAATACAGCTTAGACAAATTTGGCCTGAAAGGGTTAACATACAGTGTATGGACAAATATTTCGCTGGTCTCTGAAAATGAACATCCACAAGACGCAACATTGATACATGGACTAGTGCTACAAATATAAATGCGTTCAAGCCTTTCCAGTCTTAGCATACCAATAGTTTACTAATATTTCTGGAAATGAAGGATGTGGCATCCAACGCAAGTGAATAGGGCATTTGATCAAATAGGTCATTTGGGAATATGCCATTTGGTCGAACAGGTCGATCAGGTCGTACTGTAACTTCGCATTTCTCATATTTAATAATGAGAAGTAAAACAGAGATTTGAAAGTGAGAATTTAAGTAAGATATCCCACATTTCACTCATCATGTCTCGTTTCACACTGCGAGAAATGAGAAGAGAGAAATGATGAGTGAGAGTGAATGCCACTTCTCACTATGCACTATTCAATTTCGGAAGTGAGAAGTGAAAAATGAGTATGAAACGTCTCACTTATCATTTCCTCATATCTTACTTCTCATTTCTCACTTCTCATTTTGAACACCTCATTTTGAGCTTCTCATATTTGCATGAAGCAGTGAGAAATGAAAATCAATGAGCATCTCATATCTCCTTCGCTTCTCACTTTTCACTGAAAGAATTTAAGTAGAAATAAGTAGTGAAAACAGACTTCTCATTTCCCATTAATCATTTCCACTTCTCACTTCCCTTCTCACTTTCATAGTGACAAGTGAGAAAGAGGAGTAAAGATTCTCACTTCTCACTCCTTTTTCTTCTCATTTCTTTTCTCGCGGTAAGATGTGAGAAATAATATAGTGAAAGTAAGCTCGAACGACTTATTCGACTGAATGATATATTATTAAACCCTTTCAGCCCGACTTTCTCTACGGCGTTTAACGTACGAATATGTTTTTTTTCTAGTTGTTCTAGTTTTAACTAGTATATATATCACTAAATAAGTGTGAAAATTTTATCGGATGTCCTAGGCTGCCAACCGTTCTGAAGTATATAACCCTTGAATGTATTGAGAAATACATCTAGAAACAAAATGTCTGAAGCTGAAGTATATGTCCAAAAATGTCTTTAAGATCAAAAGACATAGATTATCGAGTTTTAATAAACATCCCAGCAGTTCCATCGAGCTGGTAGGATTTCACTAATTTCTTTTACAAGCTTTGAACCCTCTGGAAACAAATGATGCCATATTAATATGCATATTTCTCGAATACTCTGATAGTTCTTTCGAAAAAATTTCAAGAACTTCTGTTTCACATCACGATATCGATTGTATGACGTCTCAAGTTCGACTTTGTTACCTAACTTTTATGGTTTATTGCAGACCTTTTGCTCGCTACAATATCCTGAGTCGTATTGTTTGCTGTTATCATGCAAGTCCGTTCTACGCCTCAAGAAAAAATTCACCGCCACATTCGAATGGACATTGCTTGACACAAACAACTCCTTAGTTATTATAGATGTCTTGTAGATGTCTTGATCTTAGCTCAAGATCATTTGGAGATCTGGACAACTTATTTTCATGGAAATTAGAATCATGTACTCTTCGAACTGGATTGGGTTCATACTAACGATGAGGACATTGAAAAGTCATTATTGATCTGGCAGATACTATGAAATTAACTCGATAATGTTTTGGAGTATCATGAACACCTTGTTTTAATTGCAATAGGGTTTACATTATATGTATATGTAACAGTTATTCTCTCAAGCTTGGTATTGCTTGTAGAAAAACTATAATCGGGTAATAGTTGTACCAATTTTCATTATGTGATTTTTGGAACAGTTCTTTACTATTTTGAGAATTCCGTGCTCAATTTCGGTGGTTCTCCATTTGTTGTTTTACACAGCTGTTTGACAAAACTATGATCGGAAAATGGTCAAGAATGGAGTTATAATAACTTCTACGTGATGTTATAAATAATCCAGGTTAACGCGTAATGGCAAGGTTGCTGCAGGTTGATCTCTGACTTGACATTTCTGGAGGTCACTGCACCACGCTGAGCATCCTGAACAATGTGCTTAAAGAAGGTGCTGATGAAGTGAATTCAAGCCTCTTATACCACATTGATCAAAATGTCGGAACAGTTGGCAGCTGACCTCAGAAATAAATCAAAACAACCCGCAGGCAATCGAAGACCATTACCACTACAACTTAATAACATAAAGTTAAGTTTCACAGTTTGAGACGATAGTTGCTCTAAAATCTGAACCAATTTTATAACTGCCTTTGTAAGAAAACTATTGAACTCAGCCACACAGCATGATAAAAAAAACTGTTACAATTATCTCATGCTGGGGATTGCTTGTGAGAAAAACTATAGAAAGCGTAAATGGTTGTATCATTGTTCATTTATGTGATTTTTGACACAGTTCTTCACTATTCTGAGCAGGAGTTGAATTCAAAGCTATTGTAAAAATCCCTCCTTCCTATAAGCACACATTTTCCACATTGGCTTCTGCAGCTGATATGACCAGTTCGTCGCAATCAAGTTGCTGTATCCATTTTTGTCTGACTGCTGATCAGGTTATCAACTCTGTGCACCCATAATATGCAATCATGAAGTCATTCATGATATGCTGAGAATCCATTGGCCGAAGGCCACTAGGCCGAAAGTTGTTTGGCCAATATACCAATATCCGAAAGGTCATTTGTGAAAGGATCATTTGAAACATGAAGAATGAGGAGTAGAAGTGGACGTCTCACTGCTCCTTTCATTTCTCTTCTCACTGTAAAAGTGAGAAGTATAATGATAGAGACGTATCACTTCTCACTTCCTCTACTCACTTTTCACAGTGAGAGTAACAAATTATGAGTGAGAAGTGAGACATCTCAATTGTCATTCACTTCGCGCATTTCGCTTTTTACAAAGAGAGTAAAATGAGAGAGAAGTGAGACGTCACTTCACTCCTAACTCTCACTTCTCACTGTAGGGAAGTGGTGAGAACTCTCACTTGTCACTCACTTCCTTCTCACTTTTACGGGAAGTAAAAATGAGAGAGAAGTGAGACGCCTTACTCTCACTCCTAATTTTTAACTTCTCACTGTGGGAGAGTGAGGAGAACTCTCACTTTTCACTTCTCCTGTGAAAGTGAGTGGTGAATATGGTAGTAGAAATGAGAATAATGAGACGTCTCACTTCTTTCCTCCTTTCTCACGTTTCAAATGGCATGTTCGATCAAATGTCCTATTCAGACAATTTCCCTTTCAGCCAAATGACCTTTTCTGCTAAAAGAAACTTTCAACAAAATTACCCTTTGGCCAAATGATTTTCGGCCAGATGGGTTTCAACTACCATGACGTATGACCTTCCTCGCATACCGTGCTCAATTACGGGCGATTTTGACGATACATTAGAAGTTGTTTGTTGCATACTGCTGTTTGACAAAAATATGATCGGAGAATGTTCAAAATGAAGCGTTGTATAACTTCTCGCTGGGCGGTCTAGTTCTTTTTTTCGATCCAGTTTTTTGCACTTGTAATGATTCGAAGAGGCTTGACTCTCTTTTATCATTGTTTGTTACCTATAGAGGCGATCTGTCAAACCCTGATCCCGAGATAGAATTTAAAAAATTAGTTTGGATTATAACAGGGAACGTTCGGCACTTATCTCATACTCCTTTTTCCATCTCATCGAAAACAAGCAAAGGAAAGGAATTCGGTTGTTTCTTACTTTTGTAATTTTTTTTACCAGTGAGCAAGCGTGTTAGCAAAAAGCGACGAGATTAGTACTGTATTTCTTTGTTTGTGATGAGATTAATATTTGTACAGTAAGATGGAAAACGGAACAGTTCCCTAATTGTTAATTTTAATTTTATAACTATAACCATATTATCGATTTGTCAATTGAGGTGCACATAACAGAATTTAGTAACCTTTTCGTATGGTGAAGTAAAAAATGTTCATTCAAAACTTTGCTAGCTGGACTATCGAAATTTATAATAAGCGCCATATCCTTCCTACTTTCGACTGATTATGCCACTAGCAGTTCATCATATACGCAGTTACTTCACCAAGTTTAAGCGTCGATGAGCATGTGGTCTACCTATCCCTCCTGCGACGTCCATGGTTTGAATCGTCTGCCGCACTTATTACAAATTTATCTTTCATAAGGCAACCTTTTTAATTTCATACCCTTGCCAAATTTCCATAAGGCGAAATTTTATGTCCCTATGTCTTACTTTTTCCATTTAAGTCTCTTCACTTTATGACACTTCTAAAGAGATAAAACAAATGTTGTAAAGTTAAGTAAAGTTGGGCAAAGATGATCCGCCTAAACTGATTCAGATGATGTTGATGTTATTATGTTGGCAGTTTTCATTGTTGTTCAACCCTTAAAAGCTTTTAATTTCGATATCAAGTTACCCACCATGAAAATAAATAAGTTGCTTGATGATACTTTACTGGGGGTGTATTAATAATTTTGAGTTGTTTCTAAAACAAATCTAATACATTTTAGGCCTTTGTTTTTAATGTAACAATCTAAGTGATAACTCTTCCCACAAGCATCCGAACAAACATTGGAGGTGGATAGGCGCTTATATCATGACCAAAATTAGTCTTCTTCGACTAAAAACTGCTTATTCAGCTAAAATGGGCTTCGTGGCGTGGTTAGCGACATCATTCGTCTAGTGCATGTGCTGTAGTGTGGGTTCGATTCCACAGTTCTCCACTGGTCCACTGGAATTGTGTGATTGTCCTGTCCGTTGTCTCATGCTAGATGTTTAGGTGTTCGTCTTTGCGACCTCGGTCAAGACGGTGATTCTGTTTTTTCAACAACAAAACTATTTGTTGGAATTTTTACTTTGTTCAATGAGTAGACGTCTGACAGTTCAATAGGCAGATTTGACCTCCACTTTGCAATTCTATATACACTCTGGTACAAGGTATAAATGTCTCTCCGCTTTGTTATTGAGCGCAAAACATGAAGAAAAATCTTCCACAACCATTAATAAATGTTACTTAGGATCTTTTGAAATATTAAACGAGAATTTATGTCTTTACAGTGGAGCAACAGAGAAGAGAGATGGTGGCCTTGTTTTACTCAAACTCTGATAGATAGCAATGTGTTTCCATAGGAAGGGGAAATTTACTTCGACCACGCGAATAGCAAACAAAAGATGGTTGTCAGAATGACAGCATCTGTTATCTGTCAAATGATACGTAAGGGTGTCCACACAAACCTCTTCGCCCACTATCTAGAACCATGTTATTATACTACTGAATAGCCTCCTTTAAGTATCCTTAGCAAACTTTTCCAAAGCTTCGGAAAGATAGAATTTTACGGATTCTGACGAAAAGTAAGGCCCAATACTCGGGTGATACTCCTTCTAAACGGTCGCCTACGTAAGCGGATGAAAACCCATTAATTGAAGGTGGGTTGATACCAAACAAAGCTTTGAAAGTATTGGTACATAGTACAAACTGTCATATACTGTAGTATATTGTAGTCATGTTATGAAAAACCAGAATATTAGTATGGTGCAAAAAACGACCCAGCTCCACCACGCTCACTTGATTCCGTCCCATGCTCCGACTGTCCTCCAAAAGCCGATTTGAACAAAAACTGATTGAGAACAAGCCGGTTCAAGTTTGTATGAAACTATATGGGAAACTAAACCTTTCATTACACTACAGTGCCTCCCCTCAAACGCTGGCGAAAAGAGCCCACATAGCTGAAAGCAACATTCCAGAGACTTCACTGAACGCACCTTAGGAAAGATCCGTTGAAATAGAATTTTATCTCCGCTCCCCCATGTCACTTTTTTGTATGAAGTATCTTCCGTGTTGATAGATATCACAGAAAAATTCTGGATATTTTGTTGTTTGTAATTTGACAGAAAATATATGGGCTAACTGTCAAATTTGCCTTTTCCGTTTCTGTACCGCCGACATTGTATTTGGGCTTTATTAGCATGCTAAAGATTTGCAACCTCGATTAAAATCGACTCCCAACTATTGGAACGCTCATTCAATATGCATTGTCTAGAGGTTAAAGCTCTTGAATTTCACCCAGTCATATGGTCTTCCCTCGCCAGCGCCCAATCACGGAGTGCCATAATCAGAATAATGTAAAATTCAACCTCGTCATATCAACTGCCATACAAACCTGAAACAACCTGTACGTAAGCCCCTATTCAAGCCGACGAAACCAGCGAACGACCAAAAATATGAAACATAATCGACAGGCGTCGCGGACAAAATCAGTTTTGAACCACTCTGTTTATTGTGTTGCTGCTATCGGTACCGGTGTTTTCGCTCCGCGATCAGTTTTAATAGTTTTCTTCGGGAAGTAGGTTTATTAAGTTTTCGCTTCAAACAAGTGACTTTTTCCAAAAGTGAAGTTTAATTTGCATTCCATCAACATTTCGGGCTGCTCATGTGCGGAGAAGTGTGCTATGCTGTTTTCGAGCCGAAATACAGTACTCTTTGAAGAAACATGTTAATCATCACGGAAGATAAATATACTGTGAACAGGTTTAATCTGAATATTAAACTTTTTTTCGATGCTGTTCGATGAATTCGAATGTTGGTGGGAGATGAGTGCGGAGGTGTGGGATTGACCCGTGGAAGGTCCGGTGACATATTGGCTGCTTCGTGGTACTCTTCCAACTATGCCTTAAACGAAAGGCGTTTCCAACCCGAGCAAAGTTTGAAATCAATTGAAATCAAAATTTGCTGTTATGATGTCATATTTGATTACTTCAGTTGATCTCGTTTTGTATGGATTAACGATTAACAGGCAGAAATGAGAGCATATTTTGACACTGTGAAATCATACTGAAAACAAATCTTGCTATCAATGAAATCAACATGATTACTAAATTTGTTATCATGAGATTTTTAATTTGATAACAAATGAGTATTCAATTAGATTTTTATGAGCATTCATAACAACAACAGCATATTTTGTTTCAGATTTCTTTTAATCTTCGTTAAACACACTTGAGATAATCGACAGCATAATTTGATGTAAAGCTATGATATTATGATAACTGATGAATGTATATTGAAAACATGTTGCGATATCAATTTGTATTAACTAACAATTGACATCAAATTTTGTTTTCAATATAATCTCAACGGAGCTTAATATTAATTTGCTCTCATTTTGTTAACCGACTTTGCCTGGGAATATATCAAATTAAATGTCCTACTATCATTATACCGAAGAATAGTAGTCATAAACACATATGAAATCAAAAAGATTTACTGTCTATTACGTTAATGCTAGCAACCCTATAACCAAGACGGAGTGAAAACTGTTGAAACGCATGAATATGCAAAATCGTGAAAATAATACTGGCATCCTGAACTTTTGCTTGCTTTTTATGCGTCGAATTGAATCAGCCTTTGACAGTTCGATTGGATAAAATATAGCATCTTCGATCTCTTATTGTAGTATTTCTAGTTAATGCGATTAAAAATATCTGAAAGCTCAACCATTTGCAATCCTTAACCTAAAATTCATACTATTAACCCCTATCAGGTTGTTCCTGTTTTAAAATAAAATCGACAAAACACTTACAATCTTCGCACTGGAGTCGAAGTTCAGATTAATGATGGCGGACGAGTCGCCGTGTTTGTTCTTCGCCGAGACTTGTACACGCCCGGTCCAACTGTTTCACGTCCCGGATCGTAAACCGTATCAGATAGCAATGGTTTTGGTTTCCTCGGTTTCGCTACTAAACCTGCCACCCATCTGAATTTCGTTCTTTTCATGGAACCTGGATATTGTGGATAACGAGGACGTTTTGAATCGACCGAAAAGTGTTTATTAGCGATTTGTCGCACTAATCGGGAAATTTGGTTTTGGGAGTATTCAAACTGTTTTCAAAGAACACTTCAAAAGGTTAATTGATATTGATCTTAATTTTGAAGTGGTCTATTCTATTCAAAAGTCTAGTTCCCAATTCGCCCCAGATTTATCAACTCGATTTCGTCTTGAATGAATTAAAAAAGTGAACAAAAAATAAAAGGAATTAAACTGAGAGGTAACTTGCCATGTGTATGTTGGTTCTGGATCACCGATACATCTACACTCAAAACAATATTCTTTCCGTCGTCCGATTGTGTGACAGGTCGTTCTGTAGCGAGCTTGAACCCGTCTGCTGGCACTGGGACTTCCTCACCTAGATCGCGGGA
>NW_026942781.1:21102-75103 GCF_024139115.2 Armigeres subalbatus | reverse complement strand
GAATGGTAGTTCATTATTTTGTTTAGGTGTTACTTCAGGAATACATCGATAACGGAAATACAGCTGGGTTTTAATTAGGCTCAATCGGTCGTTTTACAAACTAAGAAGAAACAAGTTATATTTCTTTAGAAACATGTGTTCTATGTTGTCGAAGAATTCCAACAAATCCTCAATAAACAAAAAATAACAGTCGACCACTTGGGTTGGCACATCTCTGACTGGAATTATTTTTTCACACCTAATGAGGACTCACTTATTTGAGACTTTCATTCGAATCTAAGCAAATCATGATTTGATTGACGAATTGACACTTTGCATTAATCATGGGCGCAGTGGCATTACTGCGTGTTAACGTTTGACGCAGAGCAGATTTTCTTATCCGGTTTGGGCGTTTTTGTACGAACAGTAAGTGGAGGCGCGTAGTACATTGTAGGACTATTATCACTTTATTAAAGCGTTTTGCCTCACCAAATGTTAGATGTCCATCCACATGTGTAATAATTCGGTTTTCCTGCCTTCCTATCGATTATTATGCCACTTTTTTCGGCCAATCTATAATTTTAGGGTCTATTTGTTACATCTTTTCAACCACGATAAATAGGGGAACTGTTCCGACTTTCGTAACTTTTTCGTTAACATGTGTGCTTTCTGAAAAAATCACAAACATGAGAATAAATCAAATATCTTTTCATTACTTTTTTTGATGGGATTAAAAGAACCAAGTTTTAGAAGAAGTCAAGTTTTTGAAATGTAAGAACAAATATTTTATTTTTACATAAATTTTTCTCATTTTTTAAAATTTAATTTTCTAAAAGTGTTTTGAATTTAAATAAAATAAGCCGTTTTTTCAAAATCCTGAATATATATTTTTAGATTATTCTTTTCAGCTCATTTGCCGTGAAGCGTTACAAAGCCGAAATCAAGTTTAACAATACTTTTCTTGATTCTTACATCAGCGATTCTCAACCTGGGGTACCTTCGCCACATCAGGGGATACCTCGACAAAATGCACAATGGGGTTTTGATCAGTTTTAATCAAAACTTATTGATAAATCTTTGACATATGTACATGATTTTATTTTAAACTTTGTACATAATATGCATGCGATCAGTAACTAGAGACTATTAAATCCTTCTCTCCACAACCACCAAAAATGGATGAAGGGCTGTGGGATAAAAAATCAGAAGGACAGAACAACAAATAAAAAATTTTTAAAAATCTTCTATGCAATCTACCTGATGGACACAACATGTTAAATGATATGTTAAGAATTGCTCTGAGCTAAAATTTAAAGTCTACACTTTCAAAGCATCAATTCGAGAGACATGAAGATTTTATTTCGAGAAGCTCAGTTTTGCTTCGTTGCAAGAGAATTAAACCTCCTTCCCTTCTCGAAAGCCTCATTCTAAGCAGCTCGAGGAATCCTTCAAAAGGATCTTTCAAGAGCTTTGAAGCATCCTTTCAAAAGGCTCAAACCTACTTTCAAGACGTTCAGAGCCCTCCTTTCAAGAGGGACGGAGCCCCTTTGAAGAAGCCAGTGAAAACTTCTTCAAGAGGCTGGGACGCTTACTTCAATAAGCTCAAACCTCTTCAAGTGGTTCGAAACTCCTTTCAAGAGGCCGACTCTTTCAGAGCAGAAGCCTCCTTTCAAGAGGCCGGAAGCCTCCTTTCAAGCAGGCCCTCAGAGGCCCGAAGCCTCTTTCAGGCGAGCCTCTTCAAGAGGCGAAGCCTCCTTTCAAGGCCAGGCCTCCTTTCAAGAGGCAGAGCCTCCTTCAAGAGGCAGAAGCCTCCTTTCAAGGGCGAAGCCTCCTTTCAAGAGCCGAGCCTCCTTAGAGCCGGAAGCCTCCTTCAGAGGCCGAGCCTCCTTTCAAGAGGCCTCGGAAGCCTCCTTCAAGAGGCCGAGCTCCTTTCAAGAGGCCCTCTTCAAGAGGCCAGCTCCTTTCAAAGGCAGCTCCTTCAGAGCCCAAGCTCCTTCAAGGCTCCAGCCTCCTTTCAAGAGGCTCAAGCCTCTTCAAGAGCTCAGAGCCCCTTTCAAGAGAGCTCAGCCTCTTTCAAAGCTCAGGCTGCCTCCTTTCAAGAGGCTCAGGAAGCCTCCTTTCAGAGAACAGAGCCTCCTTTCGAGGCTCAGCTCTTTCAAGAGGCCTCAGAAGCCTCCTTTCAAGAGGCTCAGAGCCTCCTTTCAAGAGGCTCGAAGCCTTCCTTTCAAGAGGCCTCAGAAGCCTCCTTTCAAGAGGCTCGGAAGCCTCCTTTCAAGAGCTCAGGCCTCCCTTCAAGAGGCTCGCCTCCTTCAAGAGACTCAGAGCCTCCTTTCAAGAGGCCTAGAAGCCTCCTTCAAGAGGCTCAGAAGCCTCCTTCAAGAGGCTCAGAGCCTCTTCAAGACTCAGGCCTCCTTCAAGAGGCTCAGGAAGCCTCCTTCAAGAGCCCAGGAGCCCTTCAAGAGGCTCAGAGCCTCCTTTCAAGAGGCTCAGAGCCTCCTTTCAGAGCCCAAGGCCTCCTTCAAGAGGCTCAGAAGCCTCCTTTCAAGAGGCTCAGGCCTCCTTCAAAGCCTCTCGGAGCCTCTTCAAGAGGCTCAAGCCTCCTTTCAAGAGGCTCAAGCCTCCTTCAAGAGGCCTCGGAAGCCTCCTTCAAGAGGCTCAGGCCTCCTTCAAGAGGCTCGAAGCCTCCTTCAAGAGGCTCAGAGCCCAGCCCAAGAGGCTCAGGCCTCCTCGAGGCTCGAGCCTCCTTCAAGAGGCCTCAGAGCCCTTTCAAGAGGCTCAGGCCTCCTTTCAAGAGGCCTCAGGAGCCTCCTTTGAGGCTCCCGGAAGCCTCCTTCAAGAGGCCTCAGGAAGCCTCCTTTCAAGAGGCCTCGGAAGCCTCCTTTCAAGAGGCTCAGGCCTCCTTTCAAGCAGGCCCTCCTTTCAGAGGCTCGGAAGCCTCCTTTCAAGAGGCCTCAGGCCTCCTTCAAGAGCCTGGAAGCCTCCTTCGAGGCCCAGGCACTCTCAGGGCCTGAAGCCTCCTTCAAGAGGCCAGAGCCTCCTTCCATGAAGCCCACTTTCAAGAGGCCTAGGCCTCCTTTCAAGAGGCCCGGAAGCCTCCTTTCAAGAGGCGAGCCTCCTGGCAAGCCTCTTCAAGAGGCCCGAAGCCTCCTTTCAAGAGCCCAGAGCCTCCCAGGTAGCCTCTTCAAGAGGCCCAAGCCTCCTTTCAAGAGGCGGAAGCCTCCTTTCAAGAGGCCCAGAAGCCTCCTTCAGAGGCGAGCCAAAGCCTCCTTTCAAGAGGCCAAGCCCTCCTTTCAAGAGCCGAAGCCTCACTAAAGGCGACCTCCTTTCAGAGGCCAGAAGCCTCCTTTCAAGAGCCAGGCCTCCTTTCAAGAGCCAGGAGCCTCTGAGGCGAAGCCTCCTTTCAGGCCCGGGCCTCCTTCTCAAGAGGCCTGAAGCCTCCAAGAGGCCCAGAGCCTCCTTTCAAGAGGCCCAGGCCTCTTCAAGCCCAGGAGCCTCCTAGAGGCCAGCCTCCTTTCAAGAGGCCCAGCCTCCTTTCAAGAGGCGAGCCTCAGGAGCCTCCTTTCAAGAGGCCCGAAGCCTCTGAGGCCAAGCCTCCTTCAAGAGGCCCGGAAGCCTCCTTTCAAGAGGTGAACTCCTTTCAGAGGCCACCTCTTTCAAGAGGCCCAAGCCTCCTTTCAAGAGCGCCTCGGCCAGCCTCCTTCAAGAGGCCCGAAGCCTCCTTCAAGAGCCCAGTCTCTTTCAAGAGGCGAAGCCTCTCAAGGCAAGCCTCCTTAAAGCCGAAGCCTCTTCAAGAGGCCCGAAGCCTTCTTTCAAGAGGCCCGGAAGCCTCCTTCTAAGGCCCGTCCACCTGATCGACCCACCTTGCCCGCTGCACCTCGCCTTCTTGTGCCGTCGGATTGTTGTCAGAACCATTTCAGCGGTTACTGTCCGACATTCTGGCTACGTGCCGGCCCACCGCAGTCGTCCGATTTTCGCGGTGAGAGATGGATGTTCTCCCACAGCTGGTGCAACTCGTGGTTCATTCGCCTCCCCACGTACCGTCCGCCATCTGCACCCACCATAGATGGTACGCACACCTTTCTTTCACTCCAAGTGCGCTTGGACCTCCACGAGCATAGTCCAGGTCTCTGTCCGTAGAGGACTACCAGTCTAATGAGGCGTTTTGTAGATTGTAAGTTTGGTACGGCGAACTCTATTCGATCGGAGCGTCTTGCAGAGTCCAAAGTACGTACGATTTCCAGCCACTTGCGTCTCCGAATTTCTCTGCTGGTGTCATTCGGCAGTCAGTGAGCCCAAGTACACAAATTCTTCTACCACCTGATTTCGTCACCACCGATGCAAACTCGCGGTGGGTGGCTCCATCTTCTCTTGAACCTCTTCCTATCATGTACTTTGTCTTCGACGTGTTGTACTAGTCCGATCCGCTTAGCTTCTCTCAGTCTGATGTAGGCTTCTTCCATCTTCTCAATTACGTGCCATAATATCTATGTCGTCGGCGAAGCCAAATAGCTGGACAGTTGAATTTGTGTACCACTCGTGTTAATCCCTGCTCTTCATCCTTCCGAAGCGATGTTGAATAGCAGACACGAAAGACCATCACCTTGCCGTACCCTCTGCGGGTTTCGAAGGGACTCGAGAATGCCCCTGAAACTCGCTACGTCACCCGATCCATCGTCGCTTTGATCAACCGTGCTCAGTTTATCCGGAAACCGTGTTCGTGCAACTGCGCTGGTCCCGATCGATTCTATGCGTGCTTTGAAGTCGATGAATAGATGATGTGGGCACGTTATTCGCGCATTCCGCAGTGCGAATGGCGAACACCTGGTCCGTGGTGGAGCGTTCGCAATCCCGCCTGGTACTGCCCCACGAACTCCCTTGCAGTTGGTGCTGATCGACGGCATAAAATTTGGGAGAGTCCTTGTAGGCGGCGTTCAGCAATGTGATTACGCGGTAGTTGCTACAATCCAGCTTATCGCCCTTTTGTAGATGGGACACACACCTTTCATCCACTCCTGCGGCTTCCTCATCCCAAATCTTGGTAATGACCCAGTGCAGCGCTCTGCCAGTCCTCACCACCGTGTTTAAAAGCTCTCCTGGTAGTTGGTCAACCCAGTGGCTTTGTTGTTTATGCCAATCTCCTCCTGGATTTCCTGGAGATCTGGAGCCGTAAGATTAAGTCCTGCGCGTTCTCCCAGGTCCATCACTAAGCCGCCATCTTCGACTGCCATCGCCATTCAGATGTTCTTCGTTGTGCCACCTTGGATCACCTCACTCTCGTTTGTAAGAAGGTTCCCTTATGTCCTTACACATATCAGGCTGTGGCACGTGGCCCTTACGTGAACGGTTTAACTTCTCGGAACTTTCGTGTGTTATTAGCGCGGTACAGTTGCTCCGTCTCTTCACGGTCTCGATCTTCCTGCTGGCGCTTTTTCCTTCGGAAAATCGAGTTTTTCTGTTCCGCCCTGTTTTATCTCGTTCGCCCTCGTGCGGTGTTGCGCTCTCGCCCATGCTGCACTTCTTCTCTTCACTAACTGCTCACATTCGCCGTCATACCAGTCGTTTTTCTGATCCGGGGCACCGTGCGTGCAGCGGTTGCGGTGCTACCAATGGCGGATCGAATATCTCCAACCATCTTGAGACGCTGCGCCTAGCTGCTCTTCCGTTGGAGTGCCACTTCTAGCTGCTGCGTACTTCTTGGGCACTCAGCGTCTTGTAGCCACCAATGTTAAGCCGCGGCGTCCGACTTCGCGCGTGTTGTACGTCGAGAGTTTTGAGCGCAGGCATACTGCACAGGTAGTGGTCGGATTCAATATTCGCACTGCGTAAGTCGGACGTTCGTGATGTCGGAGAAGAATTACCGTCGTAGAACATGGTCGATTTGGTTTCCGTTTCTTGTTAGGTGATCTCCATGTGGCCTTGTGGATATTTTGCGGAAAAGGTGCTTCGGAATACCATTCCGCGGGAGGCTGCAAGTTTATGCATCGTTGGCCGTTGTCATTCGATACGGTGTGCAGACTATCCGGTCCGATGACCGGTCTATACATTTTCTCCTTCCTACCTGTGCGTTCATGTCACCGATGACGATTTTGACGTCCGCAGTGGGCATCCATCGTATGTGTGCTCCAGCTGTGCGTAGCTCTTTCTCGTCGTCGGGTCTCCCTTCGTAGTGCAGTTGACGATGATATAGTTGAAGAAACGGCCTTCAATCCTCAGCTTACACATCCTTGCGTTGATTGGCTGCCACTCAATCACGCGTTGGCGCATCTTACCCGCACTATGAAGCCGGTTCCCAGCTCGCTGGTGGTGCCACAGCTTTGGTGAAAGGTAGCCGCTCGATGCCCGCTTTTCCACACTTTCTGTCCTGTCCAGCAAATCTCCTGCAGCGCCATGTTGTCGAAGTTGCGGGATGTAATTCATCGTAGATCATCCTGTCGCAACCTGCGAAACCTAGCGACTTGCAATTCCATGTTCAAGCTTCCAATCGTGATCCTGTATTCGTCGCCTGGTCTTTGCCGATTATATCGAGTCGCATTATCTCTTATATTGTTCGTAATTATTGGTTTTCTAGGCGGCTTATTTGGCCTGCGCAAACCTCCTGTCTCGTCGGAGGGCCGTCGTGTCAGGGCTGTTTAGCGTCCCACCTAACACCAGTACTTGGGCTTGTGCGCTTTGGGCGGCGCACGGTCGCTTAGGTGGGGCCTATTCGGATACATGCAGCTTTTTATGAGGTTCAACGGGCCCACTGTCAACCCCCACATCCTGGCAAGCCCCACAACTCGCAGAGGGCCTGGGGAGGGATCGTCAAGCCCTTGGACTAGTCCCTGCTGCCCTCGAACGGAGTTCTTTGGGCTTCTGATTAAAGCTCTTTGGGCTTCCAAATGGATTCTTTAGGGTCCCGAACAGAGTTATGACGGGGTTTTAAAAAAGTTTTGGGTTACGAACGGAGTTCTTTTGGACTTCAAACGGAGTTTTTTGGACTTTGATTACAGTTCTTTGGGCTTCCAATGGAAATTCTTTAGGGTTCCTAAACTTCCTTATTATGGGTTTAAAAGAAAAGTTTTACGGTTCCGAACAGAGTTCTTTCTGGGCTTCAATGGAATCCTTTAAAACTCAAATGAATGGAATAAAGTTCTTAAGAACAACCGACTTGTATGATTACATTGCACAAAGCAAAGAAATCGATTTCTAATTGGAAAATTCTGAATCTATAATTTCCTGTACGCCACGAAACTAACTTAGAAGAATGACAGCTACTTAAGGCTGGAATAAATTTCGTAATCTGAGAAAGTGTCGTACCAAATTACAACATGCATGCATTTTCCAGTTGAAAGCTTGAAAAATACTACTCGTTACACCATTTTGGAAAATGAGGTATACCGTGCGGGACCGAAATCCGTCAGCACCGAAATCATCCACCTCATGAGATATCAATAAATTAAAAGAGGTTAAGGGTAATTAATGTAGGAATAATTAATCTTATCCTGTTCAGATACTTGACAGTAAGCTTTTAGGGCATATAATTGGAAAGAAGGCTTTGAAATTAAAACCACAAAATCAAAACAAATCTCCACCACCAAACGCGGAGTTTTCGCCGCCATTTTGTTTTCGGTAGAGCATAATGGCACCAGAAGTAACTGTGTTTTAATTGCTAATTGCAAATCATTACATAAGATAAGCGAAATACAAATCAAGGGATCCTTCTCAAGGTGCATACCGAACTATAGTGGTAGTTTGGTCAATCAGACTGTTTCAAAAATATTTAGTTAACAAATAGCTGTACGGATTTTAATCTTTGATTCGAAATCCGTCCACGGTGACGGATTTCGAGTCAGGGTAGTTGATTTAATTGATTATTTTATCACGTTTTCGTAGTTTTAATGAGTAAATGTGAAACACTTCAAAATTAGAACCTTGTGTGCGCATGTGAATGACAAACGTGTTATTTACATTCATTCCTATTTTCTAGTGGCTTTTTAATATACTAAGGTGCTTAAGTGTACATTCATGTACAGTACGTCACTTTTTCAGATGACGGCAGTGTGGTGACTGAGTAAATTGAATTGCCGTCTCTATTCTTCTCTCGGATATTTCACTCAGTTTTCGCTATGAGTGGTCCCGCTTTTGACGGAAACTTAATATTTCCGTGGGAAAAAGAGGACGCCCTACTCAGCTACTGAGAGTTGGAAGTTAGAGTGTTCAGTCACACTCGTGTCAATCAATAGAGGCAATAAACTATATATAGAGGAAGATTGTTGCTGTTGTCACTGGCGAAACATCTTTCGCTGCGAAGATAGCGCACTAAATGTCAACGAAGGAAAATCAATACGTTTTATAGATGTGTACCCAACATGTTTGGGAAAGATAACAAAGGGAACCGCAATCGTCCTCTATAGCTTATTACATCTATTTGTCAATCCTTACTTCTAAACGAATCTAAATAGTGGTCACGAACGACTGAAATCTTCCCTATACCCTCTACATCTCAAAGGAGCACATCGTCGGGTTTGTGCAAGTTTTCCTAATATTTGTCTCGATCTTCATTTAAGTCGAAATGAGTTGGCTCACTGTATTCAATTTCTGTATTATTTCAATTTGTCTAAAATTGTTTGTTGATTTATGCAAACACACACACAAATCCAGCCCTTGACTGTTGTGTTTCTGATAAAGCACGATCTTCAGTTAGCCTTGTGATCGAAAACGCTCAGGCATACTTAGTGCTGATATGAGAGAGAAGACTACTGCTTGAAATCCCAGATATAATGTTTTCGTTGCTAAAGAGATCATGAATCAAAACAAAGTATTTTTTAAACCAAAAAAACAAATGTTGCCTTAAGAAAAACAAACCTGTACCAGACAAATCATTCGATAAGGAAATACGAGAAGAAACACACAATCATCGAAAATAGTGAGCTTCGACTTCAAGGCTGTATCATGCGGACAAGTTCTCTACCATGCTCTTTGAGCGTTTTGCCCTCGGCTAGGTTAGGCTTATTCATGCCAACGAGTCACGTTTGAGCCATTGTATCTCCTTTGTTCCAAACAAAGTTTCTCCCTAATAATATGCGCCCTTCCACTTCGACCGATAAAGTTGTTGTTTTTTTTCACACAGTCGTCCAACCATTCGGAGCTAATCACCATTAGGAGTCCGGCTTTGTTGTGTTCCAGTCGACTAGACTCGGCAGCAGTCTCCTTCCGTCTTGATAATGATTCTCCGCCAGTGCGACAGTCGTTGATTAGACATTCATGCTGCAGCTACGCCGGAGAGTGTGCTAAGTTTCAGTTGCAGAAATGTGTAATTATTCATTCTAAACAACAATTAGAAGCTGCGATAATGGCCGTGTAATATTATGTAATGTGCACCGTGTGTCGTCCGCATCGCCCTGTAAGCGGGATAAGTGACAAGTCAACAACGTGACTCTTTTTTCGCTGCCGCTTTCCAGGAGATAACGAACGATCCCAATCGCAGTTCCACAGCAGACGCAAAGTTCTTAAAGTACCGAGCTGTAATGATTGAGCGAACGGGTCAATAGCTTGTGACTGGTTCCTCCATTAGCATATTAAATATTCTGCATAAATGCAAATTTATAGTTGCTGCGTGAAAGAATAGTGCTTGTCGCATCTGTCATCGTTTACATTTGATCTGTTTCAAGCAGTCGTCAATCAGAATTATCTAGTTGCTCCTACGGTCAATAACTTTTGATTCTGAAGTAGTATGTTATCGGAGCGTATCCATTTGGAAACAAACGCATGCAATTTCGATTCACGATGATTTGCCCCCCAACAGCTTTTATTACATCCAAACAAATCGTGCTGCTATTCGCAACCCCTCGCCATTGAGCCATTCAATCACATTTTATTGCTGTCAGAAGCGCCACCGATCACCGTGTCGCGGTTTGTTGATAAGAGCACGCTGCCACGCCGCCCGCCCGCCGGTTGAACAGGTTTTCCGACAAATACACTTTCGACGCCTTGGCGACGCGACAAACGACGCAGTAGACCCACCAGCAGACGCGATGCAGCCAACACTCGTCTGCGTGACTCACTTTGTCTGTTGGACATAAAACGGATTCTCGCTCAGGCTCGCGCGGCGCGTCACTAAAGAGAGCAAAGTAGAGAAAGTCTCTTTGAATTTTTTGCAGAAGTTTACTCTGATTACCACTAGGTGGTGCTATATCAATAGTGGAGTAACAAACCTTGCTCTAGTTGATCGATTTATGTGCGCTTTATTGACTGAATCTTTTGGAAATTTGAGGACCATTTAGTGAAATGAAAATTTCTTTCAGAAACTTTAGTTCTGTTGTTATAATTGATCCGTTATTAGTATTTAATAAATTTTGTCCTTGTGGTCTCCTATTGACCAAGGAAATGTTCTGAAAATTTCTTAAATTTCATTAAAATTTATCTCTGCAATTTGTTAGCTATTTATTTTAAATGTACTTCAGTCAATCTTTGATTAAGGGTTTTCAAATAATTTCCATTCTTTCTGCTCGACGAAAACCAAAGCTTCCACTTCTAACTGCACTGGGTGTTTATCAAATTCATTTCATTTAACTATCATGTGTCTACAAGTACAAGTTAGAATTCAAATTCTTTCACAAAGGCGTTCATGGTGTTCAGAGTGATTAAAAATCTAGTTATTGGCTGAATCTCATGAAGGTGACCACCGTCTAAATTAGGGTACAAATGATCATACTTAGAAGATCATAATGGCTGTAATGTGTTCACGAGGAGGGCGTTGTCTTATTTGAGTAAATGATGAGACGTTCATACCGTTCGGAGGTGATCAGTTGAGTCTCTTGACGGTGATCTCTGTTCCAATTTGAGTGCAAATATTGTTCTACAGGGTTTAAATGGCAATAGTGATCAGATGAGTGGTATGAGGCGACCACTGACTGTATTTGAGAGCAAATTATTGCACTGGGCTAATTTGAGTACGCCGCGAAAATTGTTCAAAACTTGATTTCAACAATGAAATCTTCAGAATATCCACAGGATTTTAGGAAATTTCAATGGAAGCTGTTCAATTTCATCGGAAAATGTTCCTGAATTTCTTTGTATTTTTATGGTTGATTTTTTGAAATTTCCATTAGAAAATCTTCGCAATTTCGACGGAAAATTGTAAATAGGGAAAGCATTCGATAATATAGTAAGTTAATGCACAAGCATTTAGACATCCTTCTTAACCTTTGTCCTTCTTAACCATTGATTTCACATTTATCTGATCTATCACAGTGGAAAAAATTATGCTTTTTGTTTGAGAGAAAATTTGAATTCTAGATCTGGAAAATTGATTTATAGGAAAAATGGATGCTGAATAATACAAATAGACATAAATAAATCAATAAAGACAATAAAATAATGATTTATTTTCAAGACATGCTTTTATATTCGTGATTTATTAAGCTGTCGGAGATTATAACGAACAAAACTGCGAGCAATAAAAAAAATGCATTCATGCGGAAATAAATTTACTAAAAGCGGACATAACGCGTTGAATAACGTCGGAAAATTATTGAATCTTTGATGTGGATCCCAATATTATCGCATGGATGTGATCTTTAATGCGGCGAAATTGGAATAATCTTAACTTATATCGCAACCGTTTATCAAGAGATTCTGAGGAAGGCCGAAATATACTGATTCTATTTTCTAAATTCATAAATAGCATTGGGGATGGATTTTATTTTATCGTTTATCGACATTATTCTTGATATTTTCCTAGTGTCGATGGAATGACTGGCTGAACAATGGTTGAAATAAAATCTTGTTCAGTTATTAACAAACTGTGGTTTGACAGATCGACTTATTGAATAAGAGTCCAATTGATTCATATTCAGCAGATTATTGATGTTATGCATTGAGTGAGCCATATCTAACAGATCAAGGATGGCGCGGATGACAACGTTACCGCGGATGATCAAATGACAGCAGTTCGAGACCATTTAGGAAAATTTCAAAATGCTTACATGAAAATAGCAATTGCTTCAAAATACGTTCATTGGAGATCTTGATGATATTACCTTCTATGTGTTATTATTTCGAAGAATTCACATGTAGCTGAATTGAGGCTTAGTAAAATGCATATTAAAGGTTTAACGAATCAGTTAATAAAGTTGTTTTCAAAATGAGATGTTGTAGTGTATATTCTTCAAAAATTGTTTGAACAAAGCTTTAACATAAGTTGTGATAAGAAATAGTACAGACATAAACACAGCGCTAAAAATCACATCACACTGATGTTGTTTTCAACTAGTGAATGTTTGTTGGGAGTTTTGCTAGAAATTGTCACTAATTAATTATTTAGGTGTATTACTTCTACGTGAAGTTAAACGATTTACATGATATGGAATATCATCTTCAATTGTATGTTCATGATAGATTTGTAGTTCCTTAGGATACGCAGCATGAAGAATGTTTTTCTATAGAAGTCGATTTAAAAGCGAGCGAGGCAATATTTGTGATGGAATATCAGCCAGTGAGATATATCAGTTTCCACACTGATACTTCCTCCCTTCATACGAGAGTTTGGCAGGAGGAAGGTCGTGCAATATACCATCACAAATATTGCCCTCGCCTGCTTTCAAATTACTCTATAAAAACATCCTTATGCTGCTGTATCGATGTATAATTTATCTCAAGATTTGGAAGATGATACTACTAATAAAAATTCGTTTGGCCGAAATGGTGGTTTGGCGAAAAAGCCATTCGGCCGAACGCCTCGGTTTTACAACAAAAATGTAGACCAGTTCAAATGGATTTTCTGATTTTCAATTTATTTTTATTTATTTTATTTTTATTTATTTATTTTTTTATTACCAATTGATTTTTATTTTTTATTTTAAAATTTTCTAGATTTCTTATTGAATTTTGATAATGAATTTCTGATTTTCAATTTCCTGTTTCGGATGTCTTCTGATTTTCTGTTTTTTTATTTCTGAATTTTCTGATTTTTTATGTTTTCTGATTTATTATTTTCAGAATTTTACAATTTTTCTGATTTTTCCGTTTTATTTTTAATTTTTGAATTCTCATTTTTATGATTTTTTTATTTTTCGGAACTTTTTTTTTTAATAATTTTTATGTTTTATGTTTTCTGATTTTTGATTTTCTCTTATATTTCTGATTTTCTGTTCTTTTTTATCTTTCTGATTTTTTGATTTCTTAGATTTTTAAAAAATTCACTTTTTAGGTTTTTTAGACATTTTCTTCTATTTTTCTGGTTTTTATATTTTTTCTGATTGAGGCTATCAATCTGTCTGGATTTTTTTTTTGCTTTCTGTTTTTTTTTATTTTTCTGATGTTATTGATTTTTCTATTTTTAGTATTTTTATTCTTTAGAAAAAAATTTTTTTGGTTTTTATTCTTCCAAAATCTTTTTTCAGAGATTACAGTTTTCTTCAGGTTCTTCGATTCTTCAGATTTTTTTTATGATTTCTGATTTCTGGTTTCTGGCGAAAAGATCATTTGCTAGAAATATCGTTTGGCGAGAGATTTTGCAATGCCATTTGCTGAACGTATATAGTAAAATGTTGAACAGTTCGGCCAAATGGATTTTCGGATTTTCTTTTTCAAATTTTCATGTTTTAATATATTCCTATTTTCACATTTTCTTTTTCTGATTTTTGATTTCTGATTTCTGATTTTGATTAACGATTTCTGATTTCTGATTTTTTATTTCGACTTCTAATTTTTCTAACTTTTCTAATTTTCTCATTTTATGATTTTCAAATTTTTCTGATTTTTTTGAATTTTCTGATTTTTCTATTTTTAGATGTTCACCTTTTCAGATTTATAGATTTTACAATTTTTCAAATTTTTCTGATTTTCAACTTTTTTCTATTTTTCTCATTTTATGATTTTTCTAATTTTCTTAATTTTCTGAGTTATCTTTTTTAAATTTTTCACCTTTTCAGATTTATAGATTTTACAATTTTTCCAAATTTTTCTGATTTGTCAGATTTTAGATTAATTTCTAATTTCTGATTTCTGGTTTCTAATAATCAAGAAGATTATTTTCTACTTTTCATAAACAAAATCGAAAAATATTCAAATCAGCTTTTTTGTTAACTCATTATTTTTTTTTATTTTATTATTTTTAAATTTTCTAAAATTTCTGGTTTTCTGATTTTTCTGATTTTCCGTTTATTTTTTTAATTTTCTTATTTTTGTTGTTTCTAATTTTGTGATGTATCTAATATTTTTATTTTTTAAAAACAATTTTATTTTTTGTATTTTCTGTTTATTTTATTTTTCTAATTTTTCTTATTTTCCTGATTTTTTATTAATTTTTGTTTGAAAATTTTTTTGTTTTTTATCCTTTAGAAAAAACTTCAGATTCTAAAGTTTATTTTTTTATTTTGATTCTTCAAATTCTTTGACCTAAAAGGTCATTTGCTACAAAATGCCGTTTGGCCGAAATGGTGCCATGAAAACCATTCGGTCGAAGGGTGTTAAGCGAAATGTCATTTGCTGAACGGCAATATGATTAAAATGTTGAACAGTTCGGCAAATGGATTTTCTAAATTTATGATTTTTAATTATAATAGGAGACTATCAAGTTATGTGATTTCGGTATGCAGTCTCAGTAATAAACGATAATTTTGATTTTGTCCACGATTCGACCACTTTTCGGTCTTCTTCAGGGAAATTTGTTATCTTTCGTTTGGTTTTGGATGAACATAACATTGTGAGTGTCAAGTTTGTGGTGTACATCAGTATAAAGTCCGTAGGCTCCAAATAATTGTTTTTTTGTTTGTGGGCAAAGTATAGTTTTAGAACTTTAAGTTTTTAGAACCACAAACTTGACACTTACAATTTTATGTTAACCGAGTTTCCTGAAGAAGACTCGAAAAGTGGTCGAAACGTTGGGACAAAATCAAAATTATCGTTTGATTACCGAGACTGCATAGTCAAAACGTAGCATAATTCATGATTTTCATTTTCATAATTTACGGTCTTCTGATTTTCATGTTTTGATTTTTATTAATTTCCTAATGAATTTCTGATTTTCGATTACTTTTTCTGATTTTTTCTAATTTTTCTGGTTTTCCGACTTTTCTGACTTTTCTGATTTACTGATTTTGAGAATTTTTAGATTTTTAATTTTGTAGATTTTTAAATGTATCCATTATTCAGATTTTTCTGAATTTTGATTTTCTTTTCTGAACTAGTTTTCTGCTTCCTGATTTCTGATTTCTTTTTTTTCTGATTTTAAACTTTGAGTTGTTTAAAGAAAAATAATAGGTATTCAACTGAGCATTTCCTGCTCTTTATGAATTATTTTTCGATTGTACTGATTTGTCTGATTTTTCTAATTTTCCTGACTTTTTTTAATTATTTTAGTTAATTTTTATATTTAAATCATACATTTTTCAAGATTTTTAGATTTTTATTTTTTACAATTTTGTAATTTTTGGGATTTCATTGATTTTATCAATTTTTCTGATCTTCTGATTTTTCTGATTACTTGATGTTTCTGATTTTGTGATGTTTTTGATTTTGTAACTCTCTAATTTTTAAATTTTATAATTTTTCTAATTTTTTGATTTTATACATTTTCTAATTATTCTGATTTTTCTGATCTATTTTGGTTTTCAATTTATGATTTCAATTTCTGATTTCGGATTTTCAACTTCTTGATTATTTCAAACTTCAAGAAATAAATCAAAAGGTATTTCCCTTGATGCAAATGATCCAACTGATTTGTTCTGTCTAATTTACCAGATTTTCAGAATTTTAAAATTTTTTTTAATTTTTTTAATATTTTAAATTTTTCTAATTTTCTGATTTATAAAATTTTTCTGATTTTTTTTATTTTATTGATTTTTCTGATTTTTCTGACTTTTTTTAGATTTTCAGATGTTTTAGAATTTTTGGGTTTCTTTTCTTTTATCAAAATCAGAAAAATCAGAACAACGAAAATAAGAAAATCAGAAAATCAAACTTTTCTAATTTTCATGATTTTCAGATTTCTCTGATTTTTTTTATTTTCTGATTCTTTCTCAGATTTTTCTGAAATCTAATTTTCAAGTTTTTAAATGTTTCAGGTTTTCAATTTTTAGATCTTTCTGATTTCTGTTTCTTCTGATCTCTGATTTCTGATTTCTAATTTCAATTTTCTAATTTCTGATTTCTGATTTTTAACTTATTGATTATTTTCTTACTTATCTCTTTATGCAATTTTTTGATCACACTAATTTTCTGATTTTTCTAATGTTTTGATATTTCAGATTTTTAGATTTATTTGAATTTTTAGTTTTTTTTCTAATTTGTCTGATTCTTCTAATTTGACTGACTTTTCTTTTTTTTAATTTTTCTACTTTTTCCGATTTTTCAGATGTTTTAGATTTTTGATTTTTTCTGATTTTGATTTTCCAGATTTTAAAGATGTTTTAGGTTTTTCTGATTTTTCGGATTTGTTAGAATTTTCAAATTTTGATCTTTTCTAATTTTCTCTGACGTCCAAATTTTTAAATTTTTCCGATTTTTCTTATTTTTCTGATTTGACAAATTTTCTGATTTTTCTGATCTTTCGGATTTATTTTCAATTTTCACATTTTAATTTCTGGTTTTTATTTCTTCTTTCTAATTTTTGTTTTTAATTTTTAATTAATAATTTCTGATATACGATTCATGATTTTTGATTTTCAACTTCTTGATAATTTTCTTCTCACGGAAAAATCAAATGGTATTCAACTCAGTTTTTCCGCTCTTGATGCAAATTTTTCTTTGATTCTCTGATTTTTTCTGATGTTTCGGTTTTAGATTTTTGGATTTTTTAAATTTTTACTTTTTTCAAATTTTCAGACTTTTTTATATTTTTCTGATTTTCCGATTTTTTAATTTCTTGATTTTTCTTATTTTTTGTTTTTTTATTAATTTCTGATTTTGCCTTTCTGATGTTTCTGATTTTTTCTGATTTTTTCATTTTTCTGAATTTTTATGTTTAAGATTTTTAGATTTTGTTTGATTTTTTACATTTTCCAGACCAAATTTTGATTTCTCGATTTTTAGAATTTTACATTTTTTAGTTTTTTATTTATTTATCTGATTTTTTGATTTCTGGTTTCTGATTTCTAATTCTGATTTCTAATTTTGCTTTCTTATTTCTAATTACTAGTTTTTGATAAAAATTATTTTGAGCTTTAGTGGAATGTTTCACCTGTCATAAGACGAGTTTAAACAATCCCATTGAATTCCACCATAACTAGTTTTGATTTTCAATTTCTGATTTCTGATTTTGAACTTCTTATTTTCTTACTTCTCAAGAAAAATTATAATTTCGATTGAAATCTGGTTTGATTGAGCTATGACTATACTGCAAAGTGAATTTTAAATAAATAATCTTACCCTTAACTGGCCTTTGATATGTTTGACTTTTGATATTTTAGTTTAATACATTCAGTTATCCACAGATTTCTATTGATAGTCATTTTGACTAATTTCGCGTGTTCAGTTCATAAAAGTCACATTAATTAATACTGCTTTAAATCTCTTCCAGTCATTTATTGAAAACCACGGCTAGTGGTTCATGCGGATAAATCTTTCACGTGCATCAGTCCACTATCAGTAACTTGTCGTCCTGTTGACCACATACCTTCGGTACTACAACCTCATTCACGCAAGTACCTTCTCCGAGCCGGAGTCCATTTCCGATCATTTAACAACAGCCATCGAACGTTGCTCAGTCGAATATGGATGTGCCAATCAATACCACTGAAATGTTGACTGCATCCGCTATTAAATTAGATATCTCAACTACGCGTTATACATCCTCCCACAATCCATCATTGAGCACCAAATGGCCCTTTCTGCCGAACGACCAAGTCGGCCACGGCATTTTCAGCAACAAGACTTTTAAGCCAAATAACCAGTTCGGTCATAACATTTTCGGCCTAATCGTTTGTTTGCAAAAGACATCTTCGGCTAAATTCATTTGCCGAATAACGCGTAAAGCTGAAAGTCATCCAGTTGGCTGAATTAAACGTTTGGCTGAATAAAACCTTTGGCAAAACGGTTATTAGGTCGAAAATAGTTTGTCAAGAAATGTCATTTATCTGAAAGCGACTGCCATTTAAATGTCGTTTACGGAAGTGATTTGCTGAAAGGGTCGTTTGACCGAAAATGTTATTTACTGTACTGGTTTTGGCCAAACGTCGATTAGTCCGTTGTGAGTTTTGGCCGGATGGTCAACGACCATTTCGGCCAAATAACCTATTCAGCCAAACGACTTTACGGCTGAAGGACATTTGTCCAAAAACTTTGAATGACGTATTCGGCCGAACAGCCTTGTTCAGCCTTGTAGTCTTTACAAATAACTTTTGTCAAAACAGCCTTTCAAACGTTAAAAATTGATTTCAACAAGAAAATCTTCAGTTCCGAAAAATTTTAAACGGCGGCGAAGTCTAGTCTCAGGAAGGTCTAAGGTCTAAGTTCCACTGTCTAAATTTGAGTAAAAACATTGCACTGAGGTGTTCGCAACGGCCACATTGATCAGTTGAGCCTCAAGAAAGCGCTACTATCCAAATTTTAGTACAATAATTGCACTAGGCATTCTTCATTTATTTTTTATACTTTAACTCAACATTAGATGTCTCAAATCTTATTAAAAATCAGTATCATTTTACAAATAAATCTAGAGGCTTGAGAATAGGTCGTAGGCAAAGAGCCTCTCTCGGTTTCATTCTCTTCGATTATTACAAGCTATACACAAATTTATTTTGGATTTTGGCAGATATCTAAAGACAATAACTTTGTCTAGCGTGCTAAAGATAAATGTAGAAAATGCTAAACCTGATCTATTAGGAAAGAGAGCGTGACAAAGAGAACCTCTCTTGCACATACACCTACTCAAAAATCTAGAAATGTCTAAAATCAAAATTCATATACATCTGCATATCAAATTTAAATTTAAATGTTTTAGAAAACTATGTTTCTTTTACAATTAAAGAGCACTTACAAATATTAAACCAAGACAGGAAGTGCAGCTGCCGCTATGTTGTGTACAAGAATGGCCAAAAATAATTGCACTAATACATTCACAGTGTCCATAACGATTGTCCGAGTATAACTCTTATTATGAGGACGATCACTGTTCAATGAGTTTAAATTATTGGAATGAGGCCTGACGAATTTGATTACAAATGAATGATGTAATGCATGCGGTTTCTTTAATTATGTAACTTTTTTAGCTATATGAATTACTGAATTTTTTACTGCTCTCCGACATTCTCTTTTGAACCATTTGCAGATGGCACGCACCTTCTTGGACCTGCTGTGGGATTACGGCGTGTTCGTGTTCATCATCTTCTCCACGCTGGTTCCCTGTGGGACGATTCTTCAAGAAGGAGAAACCAAAGCGGACTATGTGTTCGGGTTGGCACGATTTCGATGGGCGCATGATGCTTCGATCGCCCGTGGACGCTGGGCGTTCGATCGTTCCTGGATACCGAGTGAACTGTTCTACTGGGTCGGCCATGGGAAACCCTGTACGGGATGGTGACCGCCTATCCGATCGTGTGCTTCGTGTTCATCCCGGTGTACTTCAATCTGGCGTTACCTCTCGTTTACCAGTATTTGGATTTGAGGTGAGATTCAGCAATTCTTTAAAAGACAAATCTCATTTTGAACCCTTTCTTCATTATGAACAGGTTCAACAGCCGCATAGTTCGTTGCCTGGCGTCCGGAACCACGTGGTCCGATCTTTACTAAACCTTGGCGTTACGGTTTACCCAACGGTGCTGAATACCGTCATCGGAATACCTTACTGGGTCTCCTTACTCGGAATATCCGTCATCATGTCATATTCAACCTGCTAGGGAGGACTGAAAGCAGCTATCATGGCCGATGTAATCCAGGGAGTCACCTTGATCGTCTCGATCGGTACATCATCCAGTCAATGGTCACAGTTGGAGGTTTCGGAAGATTTTCACGATTCCGCAGAAAATGGTATGTCTGGATATATATTTTTCTATGTCAAATGGTGGATTTAATCCTGTTTAAAATTTCCAACAGGCCGCTAACTTCTTCAACTTTACGGGAGACTTCACTACAGTGGATACACTTCGGCCTGGTTGGGACAGCTCTTCATGTCGCTGAGTATCTTCGTATCAACAAACTTTGTGAACGTTATCTGAGCATGAGCACGTTTGGAGGTGCGTCGCACTCTGATGAGCACATTCTGTCGTGGTCGTTGTTCTCCTTGGCGTGGATCGTCGGAATGGGAGTCTACTCGGTGTACGCTGATTGTGACCCGATGACCGAAGGCTACATCAATAAGATGGACGAAATTTTGCCATTTTTCGTGGGGGACAAATTCAGCTATCTGCCAGGATGTTGGGATTATTTATGGCATCGCTTTTTCAACGGAGCGTTAGCTTGAACGTGTCAATCTAACTCGCTGGCTACCGTTACCTGGGAGGACTTCTTGTCGCAGTTGCCACGTTTTAAGGGCATCAGCGACAAGCAACAGTTGACATCATCAAATTCATCGGATCAGTCTACAGGTTATGGTAATGGTGTTGGCTTTGCTGTGGGACTCTTGTCCGGAGTGATCGAAAGTAGTATGCTCATGACTTCCCAACGTCGGACCGCTGCTAGGGTATTTCTTGCCATGCTCGTACCAGTAGCCAACTGGAAGGCGCAGCCTGCGGAATGATGTTTCTCACATTATCACTCTGGATTACGTTCGGAAGTCTTACCGTAACAAAGAAACTGTCTGCTGCCTACTACTATTGAGGTAAGTCCGCGATTACTTCTCATCGGTCATAAAGTTTTCAATATCATTTTTTCGTCAGGGTTGCAAATGACACATTCTCGTGCAGTTATCAAACCATCCAAATCGTGGCTTCTCCAACCTCCCCTCGAAGTTGAATCGGACTTCTCTACCTGGACGGACCTCGGAGGTGCACTCGAAGCCCGTCAGTTCCCGGAAAACCTGTCCTCTCGTACATGTACTACAGCTTAATCGGAACATTCCTAACCGTCACCATCGGAATCCTCATCAGTTATCTGACACACGAGATGATGCTTACGACCAAAACTCCTCCATCCGGCGGTCTATCGTTTGAGCCGAATGCTGCCCGTAAGCCCGCCGCTATGTCAACAACCCGACATCCGCCAAACACCCCGGCGACATCCAAGAAAATTCCTCTGACAACCCGGCCTTCAGGCCAGGCATGGAGTCGATACGGGAAGAAGTCTCCTGGAGCCGTCGGTATTCGTCGTCAACACGCCGCCGGCTTCGTCCAGTGTTCCCAGTGCTGAGTCAGCTGCGTTTACCAACCGACAGTTAGACTGCGGCGAACTGACAGAAGTCCGAACGTGAGTCTCCGCTCACCACCCATCCTGTTTGATTAGCTAGTAAGGTGTGTGCCGCTGTCATTATTTAATGCGTTTGTTTGTTAAGTTGAAGGCTTAGAACACAAAGACTGTGATAAGACATAATCAATTTGAGATATTGAAATAACTACAAAACAGATTAGAATCGAGTTTCCATCGTTGTTGAGCAACGATTATTTCATGGAATCGAAATCAAGTACTTGCTAGTATGAATATCTTTTAGAATAAAATATGTTTTCAACTCTTGACATGCCCGTCTTGGGTTTCGTATGTGCCAGCGCTGTTGTGAATATCACATTACCAGCTTCCGGTTCTGCCCACACACATGAGCACAATGGACCGGCAACGCAACACTACGCTCGAGTAATGAATAACTTCCTGCTCAATTTACCATCTTTTATAGCAGGATGGCGTGTCTCAAAATTCCCAACCCACCTTGATTGTGTTGACGATATGTGATGCTGTCGAAGTATGAGGCTGGTTCATCCTCTCGGTTTCAAACTGACGATGATGTGGATGAGAAGTGGTAAATTGTACAATTTCTCATCATGCGATGGATGCGAGCTCCGTTCTTCGTAGCAACGTCAGCAGAGTTGATGTTGACTTATCAAGTGGAAAACACCATTTTGCTTCGTGCAATGGGTGGAAGCTCTTTCACCGGCTTATATTCGTTTTACAGCACACGAACGTGGGATACTTAATATCTAATGTTTTAGGTCTATTGTGTTATGAGAAATACATGCAGGCAGAATTGTAGTAAAGTTGCCAGAATTCTGCTAATAAGAACAACTAGGTACTAGATTGTTAAAAAACAGGTTTCAAATGATCAACCAAGACTTGCCATCGTTGATTCTCAAATTTGTTTTGCTATGCAGCTTCTTGCTTTTCAACCATGCAAATTTTATCTTATTTGTTTGAAGCATAATCACATCTAGCATGCTGTACACTATCAGCTCTCTATATTCCACAGGTGTCACAACAATTACTGATAACATCAGATAAATTGTACGAACTTTTAAAACATGTACGCGTATTGTGAGGAATTCTAAGATATGCGGTTTGTTTTCGTTTTGCTTCCCAATTGCTTGCAAATAAATAAATCACTGATAAACTATGATTGAGAAGATGTTCACTTATCCGGGAGCTACTTATAAGGCTGGATGATTCAATAGTCATTTATTCGCTGGGAAACCTCGGTCCGAGAAATCTTCTAGCTAAAAGAGTCGTCAGTAAACTGTTTGTTCACATCGCACAATTATACACACATCGGAGAACTTCGTAATGTGGAAAAGGAGAACAATTTGGGAAGGCAGTGAAATTCAGAAAGTGCTATCAGAAATTATTATCCTCAAAACGAATCTGGTGATTGAATGGTACGAAGATAACTTCTAAAGTGAAATCTGGCTACCTCTTCGTATCAGGTAAGTGTAAGAAATATAGTGAAGCAGTTATGTTTTCATCTTACTGAACATAGGGTAAAGTGACTTAGGTCCCTAACCAATAGTGGACCTCCAGACTTTTTTTTCATTATTACAGCAAATGTAAACATTTTGATATGAATTTCCGTTGAGGAACCTACCTTACAGTCCTATAATTTTATTACATGCATTGAAATATGGAAGAAAATTGATGATTTTTACAACTCTATAAAATAAAAAACCAGCTGTCCATATAGGAATATTTTGGGGTTCAAAATAGTGAAGACGAACGTCCTGAAACGGAACATGAAAATCAAATGAAGTGTCGACTATAGGAAAGAATTACTCCCAAGTAGCACACAACATCTTCCTAAAAGCTCCTTGTTCCTATTCAGTTTCATTGAGAAGGCGTAAAAACATCAAGCACGGAAAAGTTGCACAAGATGTCAAAACGTTCAAACTGTATCAATGTTTCATTAAAATTGCAATAGATACTTGTTTGAATTTGAAACAAACAAACAAAGAATACTACTACATTTGCAAACACGAAACAAAATCTCGCTTAACTTTTCAAAAGGACCTAAAGGCAATTTTTTGAGATTAATTTGAGTACTGCAATCAAAAGCTTACGTTCTGTTGATTGCGCTATTCAAATTAAATCACGAAAAAATGTTACTAGGTCCTAAAGTATACTGAAAATCTAGTTGCATATTTTTCACATTAACTTCAATGCGTCTTTCAAAATTTAATTTGTTTAAATTAGTTTGCAGATAAGTTGAATGTGTCTTCATGTTTAATTTAGCATCGTTTAACGTTTGTACGCATTTTTTGATGGTGCAGTCAGTAACAGGACACTTGGATACAAAACTTCATAATCGTATAGTTTTTATTGCGAGTCAAGTCCCTTCGAAGTGTTGAATGGTGCTGGCAGAGTCTATATAGAGTTGCGCAGGAGGATCTGCTTACATATAGATAGGTGGAATATATGGATAGGCAAGATATCCTCTGTCTCACGAACTGTCAACGTGTCTCCAAACGAGCATGACGTCACGATTTCAATGGAAACGTTAGGGCTGTGACGTCATATGCGCGTGTCACGGGCAAAATCTACTCAGCCATGCTTTCTCATCTATAGATTCTACTATCATGTGCTTACACTGATGCTGAATGATGCTCATGTATTATGTTGGCAACTTGCATTTTAGTTCAACCCTCAAGTGACTTTCACGGAGTGTTCACTCTAAAGATTTCAAATTGCATAATTAGGCTTCCTACAGGTGCAAATAAGTCAGTTCTTGTTGCTACTTTATTAGGTGTATTAAGAACGTGATCGTCACTTTTTCGGTATAAAATTGTGTTTTGAATGGCATAATATGTTCCGCAAGAATATTGATATTTATATATCATTTGAGGTATCATTTGAGAAAATTTTATTTTGACAATTCACCTAAAAGTGAGATAGATTTTTTTCAAAATTGTTTGAAACCAGTACGCTAGACAGCATTAGAATTAGCATTTAATTTCGCCCAATTCGTAGGTGGTACAAGCCAAGACTATTGTATGAAAGATCACTTTCCTCCGTTACCACAGATTTGATTTGGGACTAATTAATCTCTCTTAGATGGAAGCAATGCACACTCTCAATAGTCGAGATCTTCCTACTACGTCCTTGCGAATGCTGAGGAAGGAAGGATGTTAGTTGGACACCTACTTAAGAAAGATGCAGAGAACTCACGACCGTGTCATAGGGTGCCACGGGAGGTTTTGGGATTGTGTGGAAAATTATGGTAAATCGTTGTGGTAGAACGTGAAAAACACGGAAAGAACTAAGACAGAAATTCAGTAAGAGAAGGGACGAGCCTGAATTGAACCGACCTCCGCTTATAAGGCAGAAGCGGTAGCACTAGACACCAGTAGTCTTTACCTTCTTGATTACAACTCTTTGTTTACATTTTCTAACACTGATCTCTTAGTGATGAACTTATAGATATATAAAAATCACTTAAATAAAGATTAAAAAATAACACTGATCTCTAAATCATCAAATTGATCTCGGAATGCAGTCTATAGATAGCTCAAGAACATCAATGCTTGTTCGAAAACCAGACAAGAAGTCATTAACAAAATTCTAACAACTCTCCTAACTTATTGACCTCGGAATGCAGTCATGGATAGGCTTACCAGGCTCTAGAACATCCAATCTTCATCAAAATCAGACATCGTCATCAACAAAATTTTACGCAACTCTTTCCTCTTTATTCTCACTCTTTGTTTACATTTCCATTCAGTTCAATCAAAGGTAATTGCCTATTTCCGGGATTAAATCCACCCGACTTGGACGTTAATTTACAATGTTATGAAAACTCATATGTAACATAAACGTTATGTGGAAGTATTGATTTGGAAATATGTGATTGGAACCCACTTTCCTTCGATGGGACTCAGACCCATGACCCTACAGTACGCTAGATGGTTGCTTTAACCAATCTAAGCACGAGAAGGACCTCCGTCGGCCTTCGCAACTAGCGCTACTAATGAGACTTCGAGATTCCCAAATTGGACGCTAGTCAAATCATCACCAATCCATTTATCAACCAATACTTCCACATGTGTATTGACACACGTCCATTAGAGAGCGTGAGTATTTAGAATGTCTGGCGCTATACACATTCTTTCATCAGCAACGGTACTGATCAAGTGGTTGTGTAGCAATACGTAATACTAGATCGCGGGAAAAGAGAGATAGAGATAAAGCGGAACGAAAGGGGAACGGGAAACAAGGTTAAGGAACAGGGATGGTACATGTGGATTAGATCAGTATCTCACATTTACGTTTTTTATTGTATGGGATACCGGCAACTTGGTACATAATCTCTCTCAATACATTTATTTTAGGAGGAATTCAAAAGAGCGCTTTTTCTTCAACACTGTCACCCTATACCTGCTCAATAACAGTCTTTACTTGATTTATTTTAATTCATAAGATCATTGTTTGGCCACATCAGTGTGATTAAAACACCCACCCCCATCTACCGGTTGAAAGCGACTTTTCATTTGCTTTGTTTTCTACATACAACAATTTGGCCGATATTGTTGTTACGATAGCAATTACAGTAGTATACAGAAAGTAGGAACAAAAAATACATGAAACTATGAAAACAGCAGGTAAAATGCAACACAACTTATGTACAAATTATAAATAAGTGAAAACAAAATAATGGGATTAAGATGAACATTTCTAAGTGAAAGAAAAACTAAATACTTCACGAAGTAGAAAAAAATAGAAGGATCACAGATTTCGCAGTCGACGAAGGGTACAAAACGTGTCATAACATTGCGTAATTTACTTTATCTCGTAATAAGGAATTATGTTCGGTTATGAATTAATTTATAAAAGGTTTGAGTTGAAGTCTGCTTAATCTGTGATCATCGTTGGAAAATAAATAAAAATAGAAGAATCTAAAAAAAAAAGATAAAATATAGAGAAGGGCAGTATATTTTCATGGCAACAATTGTTTTGTAGAACATTTCCAGGGTAGATGAATAGAACACCCAATCAAAAATTTAATTAGGAAAAACAATGGCGCACATTCACTCGACTCATAATACTCACTGTCGAAGTTCAAACTGATTGTCGCGCTCGATTCGCCCAGCTCGTTTTTGGCCGTCACCTTGTACTTGCCGGAATCCTCGAACGACACGTTGTCCACCTCCAGCGTCGCGAAGTACAGCTTGCCATCGTTTTGTACTTTGAACTGTTGAACCAAAAAGGTATGAAGATTGAAAAATCGACAACATTCGTAATACCTATATGTGGGTCCGGATTGCACCTACCTTATGCCTTGGGGTGTTATCGATCACTTTGCTGTTGTGGGACCACCTGATCTGTGGTTTCGGATCGGCCTGAATCTGGCACTCGAATATTAACCGCTTGCCGTCGTTCTCCTGCTGGATCGAGGGCTTCTTGATGAAGGTCGGTGCGAGTCCGTCGATTTGTCTGCGAGCGAAAATCGACAGAATTAGTATTTAAGAATATTTACAACTTTGTATAAAACAAGGCATGCACAGTGCATAGAAATTAGTTTAAATTCGATTTAAAAATATTTCTTTAATGGCGGACAAGATTTCCCAAATAGTCTCAGTATTTCATATTTCTGTGTAGAATACATTATCAGAAATTATAAAATGAAATAAACAATGTAAGTGTAGTTACAATCGACTTTTCAAGAAATTCTGAGACCATTCGACAATAAATAAAATGCAAGCACTTACCGCTCTCGCTTATCTATCCTCTCTGCGAATATGGCATTATTTGTTTTCCGTATGGTTTAGAGTTGTTGGAAAAACGGCATTCGAGCGAGCAATTTTGGCATTATTGTTGCAAACGTGGCGATGCAGCGAAAGCGTGAGCAATTTCGTTACGTTCGGGGGTTCATAAAAGCGTTGAAAATAAGCAATCATTGAAATTGATTCGATGGCACTTGGGTAGGATATCAAACATTAGTTTCATACATTGTACGGAAACCACATAAATGAAAACACACATCAAACATAAAATGTTAACGGGAATCACCGTAGCGTGGGGATATTACTTACTTTTCTACGGGCTCATCGACGGCTGTGGGGAGGATGGATGTGCACGATCACAGGTTGGTAGACACAGCGTGATTACGACAATTGGAACACAGATGAGGTTTTCGTTAACCATGTTGGACACAGTACATGAAATAGAAACAAAATAACAATATTGAGTTAGTAAAGTTTTGGTTAACTTCATAGGTTCACTATTAAATGCAACAATGTTATGATATCAATATTATTATTTTCTCATCTTCTATAGCAGATGCATTGTTCATCATTGAATCCCGTTGAAAATATATTAGCATAGACAGTTCCAGATTTTCATGGAAATATGATAGCTGCCGGTAGGGGAGACTGAGTAGACTTGATCCCTTTTCTGATTTCCGATGTATCACAACCAATAATAAATACCGTGGACCCCCGGTAATATGACCGTTTTCAATCTGAACACTTTAATTTGAACCCCGTTAGTTTGAACATCGTTCAAATTAAAAATGGTTCAAACGTCATTTAGCACGTGGAATCGAGAAAAAAAAATGGACATCGTGAAACGGAACGCAGAATCAAAACAAACCAGCAAAGAGAGCAGCCAGAAACCAGTTTTTCTTATGCAAATAGAGTAACCAGAAGTTCAAATTAAAAATGAACCCCGTTAATTTGAATGAGGTACCGTTCAAATTATCGGGGGTCCACGGTAAACATACGCGATTTCCACACAGACTCTCTAAGAAATATAGTATTCAACTTTACTGATGTATGACAGTCCTTAAATTATTGTTGTTATTGATACACAATCGATATTTTGGAGTGCTGTCAAAAATCGACTTTTGAAATATTCGGGGGAAATCGATCCCTCTCCAAGAACTTGCTTTGATAAAATTAGAAAGGCACTCTCAGATTTTTTTAAATATTTTTCCATCTAAATACGCGAAATTTTCGAATTGCTGTGCGTATACATGAACGATTTTTGTTATTGAATTCGACAGCACATGCAATTTTTAAATTTGGGGAGACTTAAATTTGGAGAGACTTGATTCCCTTTCTATGAGATTCACGCAATAATTTTTCCTGCCAACCCTTCATCAAATCCGTCAAATCTACAAAAAATTAGAAGCCTAAGAACAGATTTATATTTTTTTTAATTTTTTCGTCAAATTTTTGTATGGGTGCCTAACGGGGGATCAAGTGTCCCCATATCGAGCAATAACTTCAAATCCAAATATTTTAAAATTTTGATGGAATGTTGACATTTTCATCAGTACAGATCAAAAAGCATATTTATGGCTTGTTGCTGTGAAAAAACGAAAGACTTTGGTCATTGTTATGAAAAGTTGTTCAAATTTTGCGTGGCCAATAAACAAATCTTTAGGAAGGTCAAAACATACAAACCGCCCTGCAGAATAAATAAGGTTGTCAATCCAAAAAATAGCTCACCACATAAAAGTCATTTGTCTAGAGGATCTATACTAAAAAATACGCTAGAACAAAACTACTTTAGTTCTCGATAAAACAAGTCTCTCCGAGGATCAAATCTACCCACCTTCCCCTACTGAACGTGGATAGAAACATTTATTTTAAACATAACATTTTTTAAAGGATAACAAAACAAGTAACAAAATACAAAATACGTGTGTGCCTCACAGAAGTGTGTCCATGTTCCGTCCGAGACGTGGATAGGAAAAGAATAGCCAATCAAATAAAGGAAATTCCAAATTGAACAACAGTTTTGCTGATGAGACATCATCGGTGCACATCCTACCTTTAATAAATTCTATAGAATTTACTTTCAGAAAATGACTAGATAATCGTGTGGACTTCAAGAATGTTCTCTTTAATCTTCACAAAGTTTGATTCCACGATTTTCAGAATAAATATTTCCTTTCCAGGATTTATTAAAGATTTCGTGGCAGAAGCATGGCATGAATTATCGAACTAGGGACCCTCCTTAGCCTAGCGGTAAGACGCACTGCTAAAACGCAACACCGTGCTGAGAGTGGCTGGGTTCGATTGCCGGTGCCGGCTTAGGCAATTTTCGGATTGGAAATTGTCTCTATTTATTTGGGCATTAACGTATCATCGTAATAGCCTCATCATATACGAATGCAGAAACTTGGCTTAGAAACCTCGCAGTAAAAAACCGTGGACGTGCTGAATGAATACTAAGCAGCGAGGCGTCAATGTGCCAGTGGGGGATGTAATGCCAATAAGAAGCAGAAGAAAGTGATTATCGAACATATTTATAAGAGTCCAGGTAATTCATACAGATCCAGATTCAGATTCAAGCCTAGACATTTCTACTAAATCTCCAATGTCAATTCCAAGCTAATATTAAAACATCTGAAATTTTGTTTATTAGCTTTCTGAGATTTCTATGGACCGCCATGATTCATACCAAACTACCAGGAAATCTAAAGATTGTTCAAGAATCCTTTTGAATTTCTGAGGGAATTTCAATAATTTTAAATGTGTGATTTCCAACGAATGCAATAGATACTGTCCTAGAAACCTTCTTAAAATTCATCCAAACCTGTTGGATTTATAACAAAATTTACAGATTTGTATGAATTTTCATTTATAATTCGGTATAATTAAATCTGTAGCTTCTTTTACTTCACTTTATATTTCCAAATTATTCTGCTAGTCTTCGTTTTTTGTAGAACTTCAAACATTCTTTTGAACCAGCAGAAAAAATCTGGAATCGACTTGAAATTTTGTACTCCTATTTGTTATTTCACAATAGACTAGAAAATATTACAAACTTTCTGTTTTCTTGGAAAACTTTTAGACATCCTTGAGACCATTTTTGTTATTTAAAAAACTTCCTGGAGTCTTCATGGACCTTCCGATTTTCTCAAATTACTTCATTATTTACTCTCAGTAACTTTTTCTGAAAGAATTATGTCTTGGTTATCTAAGAAACGATCACCAGCTTTGTCTGATAACCTACCACCGCGTGCAGGCAACTATTTGGTATACAGCTGCCACGTTTGCAGCTATTACGTTCGAAGAACATAGGAACACTCTCCCCTACCAGCACACATGCTCCATTATGGTTACTGCAACTCATATGTGCCGGATTCTGTCACAGTAAAGTTGCTGCAAGGGCCCTCCTTAGCCGTGCGGTAAGACGAGCGGCTACAAAGCAATACCATGCTGAGGGTGGCTGGGTTCGATTCCCGGTGCCGGTCTAGGAAATTTTCGGATTGGAAATTGTCTCGACTTCCCTGGGCATAAAAGTATTATCGTGTTAGCCCCATGATATACGAATGCAAAAATGGTAACCTGGCTTAGAAACCTCGCAGTTAATAACTGTGGAAGTGCTTAATGAACACTAAGCTGCGAGGCGGCTCTGTCCCAGTGTGGGGATGTAATGCCAATAAGAAGAAGAAGAAAGTTGCTGCAACCATTAATGTCTGACTTGTGCTGCTTGGGTTCTTATTCAAGGGGACAAGGTTCTGCGCACGGTGGCCGGCGCCGGTCTTCCCGTTTTTATATCCTGCGATAGCAGCACTGTAAAAGCGAGCACCCATACATTACGAGACCCAGAGCAACCTCGCAGATATGCGCTTGCAGTTCTGCCAGCCGGTACATAATACTATGGTCTATACTTCCTCTGGCTACCACGAAAACATGGAACAAAGGAGTCGTTAGCCATGACTAGAAAAATCAATAAAACCGCTTTGAGGTTGATCAAAGATAACTATCACTGACTGTTGGAGTTGCCTGGCTAACCTTCACGACAACCAAATTATCTCCACACTGCTTACCGGGTACACTCTAGCCTCCCATAGCTTCGAAACCCTAGCAGCACACATGTCTCACATAGGTTACTGCAACGGATATGCGACTAGATTTGGTCACAATCAAGTTGCTGCAACCATTTTAGTAAGACTTGCGCTGCTCGGGAAATGGTCTTTATATACCATATGTGAGGTCTCTTAAGTTTTCTACACTGTTAAGCACTTCTCCTTTTTAAACTGTTTCTGAACACCCTACTCAGGACTGTAAGTCTCACTCAAATAGGGAGGTTTATTTATCAACTATCAACTCTACATGTATATAAAATAAATCAGGTTGGGCGCCCTATATTTGTCCAACTACTTAGCTTTAACAGCTAATTATAATCGTGAGCAAGACGTCAAATAGATACAGATCCTGATTTCATCACCCTTCGAATTCAATGAAATTGGTTAGTTTGTTTTTTAGAAGTAATCGAATAAATGTTTAGGTTGCCAAGCGTCAGTCCCGAAAATTCTGAAAAGTTATTCCCACCTTAAATTAAGTATCTGTACATTCCAATAATCATGGGTAGGATGTAATGAACTGATATGCTATTTACATATATTTATATATATATATATATATATATATATATATATATACAGGGGTTAGGCAAAATGATTGAGATAGGCAAAATTTGGCCCAAATTCAAATCCTTATAACTTTTTGAAAAGTTGATGAAATTGGACAAAACCGGAAGCATTCGACGGCAAATTTAGTCAAGATTTAGGAACATGTGCGGTCACGAATACTGGCCACCGGACACCGGAGATGTTCCGGATTTTCGGAGGCCATGTCAAAAACACATTTTTTCTGCCGCTCGTATTTTTGTGTGGTTTGAAGTTACATCGATGAACATTATTTTCCTAGAAACTAGATCTTATTGAAAATTGAATGCGGGCTGTTGCGCTAAGATCCGTTGAAAAACATCCGAGATATGGCCATTTCAGTAAACCTGGTTCCGGATACTATGGTCAATTATGTGTATCCTTCCAATCACGTATATATTATCCGGTACCATATCAATATTGGTATCAAACTTCAAGATTTATCATGGAGATGCTTCAGGAAGCATATGCAGGACGATCAGTTGCCACTCTGTAGTAGGTTCCAGGTGCCCCGGGGGAAGTGGCCAATTTGAAAAACGTTCAGAACCCTATCAATATGGGTATCAAACTTCAAGATTTTTCATGAAGATGCTTTAGGAAGCATATTCAAGATGGTCAGTTCCTCTGACCGCTCTGTAGTAGATTCCAGGTGCCCCGGGGGAAGTGGCCAATTTGAAAAACGTTCAGAACCCTATCAATGTGGGTATCAAACTTCAAGATTTTTCATGAAGATGCTTCAGGAAGCATATTCAGGATGGTCAGTTCCTCTGACCGCTCTGTAGTAGATTCCAGGTGCCCCGGGGGAAGTGGCCAATTTGAAAAACGTTCAGAACCCTATCAATGTGGGTATCAATCTTCAAGATTTTTCATGAAGATGCTTCAGGAAGCATATTCAGGACGATCAGTTGCCCTGACCACTCTGTAGTAGGTTCAAGGTGCCCCGGGGGAAGTGGCCAATTTGAAAAACGTTCAGAACCCTATCAATATGGGTATCAAACTTCAAGATTTTTCATGGAGATGCTTCAGAAAGCATATTCAGGACGATCAGTTTCCCTGACCATTCTGTAGTAGGTTCAAGGTGCCCCGGGGGAAGTGGCCAATTTGAAAAACATTCAGAACCCTATCAATATGGGTACCAAACTTCAAGATTTTTCGAGGTGATACCTTTAAATGCATTTTAGAACCAGCAGCTGTCATGACCACTCTGTAGTAGGTTCCAGGTGTCCTGTTGCCAGGTGTCCAATTTGCAAAATGTTCGAAACCATATCAAAATGAGCATCAAAGTTCAAGGTTTTTCATGGAGATGCTTTTGGACTCTCCTGTCGAATAGAGTTCGCCGCAGCACGAAGTTGACCATCTACAAAACGCTCATTAGACTGGTCTGCCTCTATGGCCACGAAAGTTGGATGTTGCTGGCGAAGGACCAACGCGCCCTTGGAGTTTCCGAATGGAAGGTGTTGCGGACCATCTATGGTGGGGTGCAGATGGAAGACAATGGAGGTGGTGGTGGAGGTCAATGAACCACGAGTTGTAACTGTTAGGAGAACTACCCACACGGTACAATTTTGGCGGTTACGATGGGCCGGGCATGTAGCCAGAATGTCAGACGATAACCCGATTGAGATGATGCTTCGATAATAATCCGAGCGGTACAAGAAGAAGGGGCGTTCAGCGGTCACGGTGGATCGACCAAGTGGAACGCGACCTGCGGATCTTTCGCAAAAATGAAAAACAGACGTCATATTCAGGATTTGTCATCATATCAAGCATCTCCATGAAAAATCTTGAAGTTTGATACCCATATTGAAAGGGTTCTGAACGTTTTTCAAATTGGCCACTTCTCCCGGGGCACCTGGAAACTACTACAGAGTGGTCAGAGGAACTGACCATCCTTAATATGCTTCCTGAAGCATCTTCATGCAAAATCTTGAAGTTTGATACCCATATTGGTGGGGTTCTGAATGTTTTGCAAATTGATAGGGTTCTGAACGTTTTTCAAATTGGCCACTTCCCCCGGGGCACCTGGAACCTACTACAGAGTGGTCAGAGGAACTGACCATCCTGAATATGCTTCCTGGAGCATCTTCATGAAAAATCTTGAAGTTTGATACCCATATTGATAGGGTTCTGAACGTTTTTCAAATTGGCCACTTCCCCCGGGGCACCTGGAACCTACTACAGAGTGGTCAGGGCAACTGATCGTCCTGCATATGCTTCCTGAAGCATCTCCATGAAAAATCTTGAAGTTTGATACCCATATTGATAGGGTTCTGAACGTTTTTCAAATTGGCCACTTCCCCCGGGGCACCTGGAACCTACTACAGAGTGGTCAGAGGAACTGACCATCCTGAATATGCTTCCTGAAGCATCTTCATGAAAAATCTTGAAGTTTGATACCCATATTGATAGGGTTCTGAACGTTTTTCAAATTGGCCACTTCCCCCGGGGCACCTGGAACCTACTACAGAGTGGTCAGGGCAACTGATCGTCCTGCATATGCTTCCTGAAGCATCTCCATGATAAATCTTGAAGTTTGATACCAATATTGATATGGTACCGGATAATATATACGTGATTGGAAGGATACACATAATTGACCATAGTATCCGGAACCAGCTTTACTGAAATGGCCATATCTCGGATGTTTTTCAACGGATCTTAGCGCAACAGCCCGCATTCAGCCCATTTTCAATAAGATCTAGTTTCTAGGAAAATAATGTTCATCGATGTAACTTCAAACCACACAAAAATACGAGCGGCAGAAAAATGTGTTTTTGACATGGCCTCGGAAAATCCGGAACATCTCCGGTGTCCGGTGGCCAGTATTCGTGACCGCACATGTTCCTAAATCTTGATTAAATTTGCCGTCAAATGCTTCCGGTTTTGTCCAATTTCATTAATTTTCAAAAAGTTATAAGGATTTGAATTTGGGCCAAATTTTGCCTATCTCAATCATTTTGCCTAACCCTGTATATATATATATATATATATATATATATATATATATATATATATATATATATATATATATCTATATATATATATATATATATATATATATATATATATATATATATATATATATATATATATATATATATATATATATATATATATATATATATATATATATATATATATAGGGGTGATTCCCAGTGCCGAACACATAAGCCATTTCACGAAATTCAATTATCCGGATTATATTTAGCTGTATACCATATACACAAAATATTATCATTGATGATTCATACAAACTATATTTGATCATTTGAACAAGTTTTTCCACGATGTATTTTGATGATGGATTTTGGTGAAAGCTTTCACGGTTCAGAAAAGTGTCCACGAGTCCCGGAAAATATTGTATCATGTTAAAATATGACCAAGTTCCTATTAAATGCGTTAAGACATCATTTAGAATAGTAATATTTCTCACTTGTTTCAAGTTGTAGATATTAACAGGTGTTGGTAGAGCTTATTTGACTCTCCAGCTCAATTTCTTACACCCTACTCAAAATTCCCTCCATATTCAATGACATCTTCAATTTTTGTTTCTGCTTATTTCTTTGGCTTTCTGATACCTCAGCAAAAAAAACTATTGAATTGAAAACTGGTGCAAAGAATGGCTATTTGATCACATGAAAAACTCACTGTCCGGACCCGGGGACAGCTACCGGATACAGAAATTGATTTTGCACCATAGATACATTATATATCTAACACATAAATGATCGCTATTTGAAGTATGACGCACATTGTCCATCTCGACATAATCAGAATGCATTCGATTGATTTTAATATTGTTGATTCAAACCTTCTTAAATAAGGACATTTTTTGACATTTTTGTTCAAATGCAAATTTTGTACAAAGTTTACAACATGACTTCCTGATATTCCATGCAGTTAAAGGACGTTTCAATAGCTTTCTTTTGTACTACATAAGATGATGGAGGGATCCCTGCAAGTACCGTTTTTAGAAGTGTCCGGTATTGGGAGGTGTCCGGCGCTGGGGGATCTCCCCCTATACAAAAAATCATAGAAGTACGTCTATAAAAAATCATGTGTAGGACAATGCTTTGACTGTCGCACCCAGATAATTGCATGCGTCGGACATATCCTACTTGTCCAATCCACTACCAGCGCCACTGCTGCCTTGTAAATGTATTCATATATTTGTTTGGGAGGCACTCTGTGTTCGTAATCGCTACTGTGCCGTGATCTAATGTGGTATTCTGCTGTACAGGATCCACAAAGAATCTATTTTCAGATATCCATAATTAGTTATTGTTGTCGTTGCCGGTTCATCCTGTCGTGAGTCCATTGCGTCCGGTGGTCCATGTCGAGTATCCAATGATCGTTGCATTGTTCGGTTGCCATTTTAATCCGGGTAACGTTGGTGGAATGCCTCCGAGAAGAACAAGTTGTCAGTCGTCATCAGGCAGCCGTGACGGTAAGGCGCGTACCCCAAACGCGACAGTATGGACTGCGGATCCAGCGACTGACGAGGGTTTGGTGAAGGGGCTGTGAATCGAACCCATGACCATTCGCTTTTAAGGCGAACGTGTAGACAACTACGCTACTGGACCCCCTCCCTTGCCTTGTAAACGTAAAAGCTGTAAAATCTCTTCAAAAGCATTCTTTCAATAAAATTTTATCGTAAAAAGTCCAAAAATACATTGGCGATAAAACGATGAATTTCTGAAAAACATCCAGTTGGAGTTCCAATCAAATCCCGTGAAAAATCCAAATAAGTGTCCACGGATATGATAAAAAAAAAAATGCCGTGAAAATTCCAAAGAATTTTTAGTTTAAATTTAATGGGATTTTTCAGGCTAGATTTTGTTCTGGGTCACATCCAGACGTTGATCAACGTGAAAGGTAATATTACCATGGTTGTCAAGCTTCAAAAGCCCACAGGAAACCACAGCTCAGCCCGCCTCGTTGATGGTGGTCGGTTTCCAGGTTTCCAGCAGAAAAAAGCCTTAGGCAGAAGTATCACTTCAATCTAATCCTGTTCGGACAGTCATTTCATCCAAACTTAACCGTTGATTCTTGGGAAGAACATCAATCAACCCCTAGAACTGTACGTGTGTTGAAACAGTCATCACTCCAAATACAACTGCCGTACTCGTCATAAGCAACACTGCTTCCTTTGGCATGATTCCAGCAATTCAATCTTGCTCAACATTTGCTTGCTTTTGAACATATTCTTTTTTTTTCGAAAAATAAAATTTCTTCTAAAAAATTTGGTCTCTAGGAGGGGGTTTATGTCCAAAACCACCCTGTGGCTACGCCACTGCCTTATTCTGTTATTGATACCATACTCTGTTACGAACTAGCCTCACATAAGAGGTAAAATACCTAAAAATTATACCAAAAGTTAATATGTAAAATATTTTAGGCATACCATGCTCAGGTATTTGTATACCAAACGAATACTAATTTGTGATGCTGGTATTACCTCTTATGCATGGCTAGTTCATAGTAATTTCTGTTTTCGAGGTCGCCGCTCCTGCTCGAGCAAAAATAACTTCTCATCACTCTAATGAAAAAAGTGATTTATGTTTTGATGGTTTTCCGCTTTTGTGTACACATTTGTACACCTTACTTATATATAAAGACTGACAGACATTTCATCGAGCTGAGGATCTTGTTCTTGATATTTGACACTTTGAGAAACAGCCTTTGCAAAGGTGCTGAACAGTTTTATGCATGGTTTTTAGCTTGTCTAAGGTGGACAAGTACTATTGCATTTTTTCCTTCTAACAGAACAAAGAGTTCTTTCAAGTTAAAAAAATCATACTAAAGAGGGTGTTCCTAATACCTTTTTCGAATAGCTTAGGGCCGATGTTCACGTAGCATTTTTTAAGCTGCGTGCATGCCACGTTCCACGCAAGGTATAGGTACCCAACATCAAATGTAGTCTTGCACACGTATACTGTGCATTACTCCAAGTCATGCTGAGTACCTGGCGTAGACGCAGCGCGGCGTGCGCGCAGCTTGAAAAACCGAAACGTGGACATCGGTCCTTATAAGTGTTATTTCTATCTCATACGTCTCCAGGAATAGGCTTGCCGACCCGAGCAGGAGCGACGACCATATCTGTCCACTGCTGCCGGCGAACGGGGATCTCTGTGAGATGAACAACGTTTCGGAATCAGCTACAATGGGGTCGTACACTTATTACGTAAGCACTTATGGGGAGAGGGGGTCTTTCATTTTCTTACATTCCTTATAAATAAAAAATGAAGTGTATCCGAACCACTCATCACTCCAGCTCCTTAAGAAAGTGAAGGCTTCGCCGAAATCCCCCCTACTACCGCATTTTCATATTTGATTCCAGCACCGTGCATCAGTATCTACGTGACGCTGCAACCCACTAAACAACATTCGTGTGTCCAAGATCAAGACCACCGCAAGCGTAGACAACCGAAGGCACATAGCTGGATCTAAAAATCTCGGCGATATTTCGGGCGGCCTCAACCCAATGGACATCATCAACTATTCCTGTTGGTGGCCCAAAACCGTTATCGACCTGAAGAACACACAGCCTGATAATTGAAGGCATTCCACTTAAAAGCTCTAAATAATTTTCTATTCGTATGGAGATCTATTTTCTCTTTATTACCGCTACAACGTGTAGTTGCATTGTGCGGCCGCAACATCCAACAATTGATCTCCTCTGAATCATTTCCTCTTTCATTTGCCATCGATTCGCCATCTCTCGAACCCACACCTGAACACGTCGAACACCAGAACTAGTCATTTGACACAAAAAGGAATCGTTTAGCGGAATAGGTCATTTGACCAAGTAGGTCATTTGGCTGAAGATGCCGTTTATCCAAAATGGTGGTTTGTCGGAAAGGGCCATTCAGACTGAAGTGTTATTTGCTCCAAAATGTCGTTTGGCAGAAAGGGCCGTTTGGCCGAAAATGTTATTTGGCTGAACGGTCGTTTGACCGAACAAAAGTGAATCTGACAATGTGAAGTTATTAATGATAACTAAGAAGTGAAAAGTATGAAAAATTAGAAGTAAGAAATTAGAAATGAAAAGTCGAAATTAGGAAAAGAGACATAAAATGAAGCGTCCTGTTTCTCATTCCTTTTTACACGCTTCTTATTTGTCGCAGCTCACATCGCACACCTCACTAAAAAGTGAGATGCCGAGAAGCGAAAAAATAGTAGTAAGGACTGTTCAGTTTATAAAGAGGACACATTGTATTGTCGGGGGAAGGGTCGTTTGGCCGAAACCCATTCGGCCGGAAGCAATTTGGCCGAAAGTTGTTTGGCCGAATATACCATTTGGCCGAACAGACGATTAGGCCGAAAGTCATTTGGCCGAAATGGTCGTTTGGCTGAAAGGGTCATTTGGCCGAAAAAGTCATTTATCCGAAAGGGTCGTTTGGCCGAAAGGGTCGTTTGAGCGAAAGGGTCATTTGGCTGAAAGGTTCATTAGGCCGAAATGGCCGTTTAGTCGAAAGGGTCATTTTGCCGAAAGGGTCGTTAGCCCGAAAGTGTCATTTGGCCGAAAGGGTCATTCGGCCGAAAGGGTCATTTGCTCGAAAGGGTCGTTTGACGAAAGGGTCATAAGGCCGAAAGAGTCATTTGGCCGTCGTATTTGGCCGAATAGGTCATTTGAAAAGTGAGAAACTAGGAGTAAGAAGAGAGACGTCTCAATTCTCATTCCTCATCTTTCTCTTCTCACTGTTACAAATGAAGAGCGCGAAGTGGGTAGGGAGACGTCTCCCTACTCATTCCGCACTTCTCACTTTTTACAGCGAGAAGAGAAAAATTAAGAGTGAGAAGTGAGACGTCTCTCTTCTCATTCCTAATTTCTCACTTTTCAAATGACCCTTTCGGCCAAATGACCCTTTCGGCCAAATGACCCTTTCGGCCTAATGACCCTTTCGGCCATTACGAGAAGGCGACCTCCATCAAAATTGGCCAATCGGTCTGTTTTATATCGTCATGTAAAACTGTCCTCTCAATAAACTGAACAGTCCTTCATAAGAGAGGAGTTGTCTCACTTCTTATTTTTCACTACTTTTTTTCTTACTCCGTATTTCTTACTTCACACTTTTCACCGTGATAAATTAAGAATGAGAAGCGAGATGTCTCACTTATCACTACCTATTGATCACTTCCCATTTCATACTTATCACTCTCCACGGTAAAAAGTGAAGAATAAGAAGTGTAAAATAAGTAGCAAAAAGTGTGACATCTCACTTCCTCTTCCTCATTTATCATTTCTTGTGTCTTATATCTCTAATATCTATTATCACACATCGCGATGAGAAGACGTTTTAATTCTCATTTTTTATTCCTCAGAATTAATATTATTGGCGTGTACCGGTCCGAAAATAGACGGCATCGACTTTTGCCATAGTTTTTTTAGTTTAATTTTTTTACGGGAAATATTTCCGAGAACTGTTTTGTGACATACGCCAGAGAAAGCTTAGGACCATAAAATCCCCTTGGTTAAACATATCTTTCGATCTAACGGGTGACATTTGTTGAATGAATAATATTGCCACAAATGTCGACCAAATGACATTTTTGTCTAAAAGACCTTTTCTGCCAAATGCCAAACGACGATTAAGGACAAACGGCATTTTCGGTCGAACGATATATTCGGCCGTATGCCGACTACGACCGGTAAAACAACTTTCGGTGAAACGGCTCTTTCCGTCGTTTGACCAAAAGTCTTTCGGCGGAAAGCCATTTCGAATGACATTTGACCAAATAACACATTAGGCCAAAAGTCATCGGGGTCTCCAGTAGCCTTGCGAGCAAAAGCATAAGTTTTCTAATTCGGAGATGGCGAGTTCGATTCTTGGTCTGGTCTAGTATGTTTTCGCGTTGGAAACTTTCTCGACGTCCTAGGCATAATGTTTCCATTGTTCTTACCGCACAAATACATACTCATGCAATGGCGGGCATAAAATTAAAAGCAGGCCAAATTTCAGTTAGAATGTAGATCCGAGTCATCAATCCGAATTTCATTTGGCTGAAACGGTTAATACGTCGAAAACGGTTTGGCTGAATATGTCATTTTTCTGAAAGAAAAATATGATCGAACTGGCAATTTCGCCGGAAAATCGTTTGTCCTAAGATTCAGGTCAAAAACGCCGTTCGGTTTTAATGGTTATTTGGCCGAAAATTTCGTTTCATCGTACAGGTCATTTGGCAGAAAGAATCGTTTGGCCGAATAGATCATTTGGCTGAAAATGCTGTATGACCGAGATGGTCGTTTGGTAGAAAGGGTTATTTGGCCGAGAATATCATTTATTGTGGACCCGTGCGATCCTTTGGTCTTTCTGTTGAACGGCGATTTCAGCCAAACGATTTTTTTCGGATAATGATTAGTTTATCCAAACGACCGTATGTCCATTTCGAACAAATGATATTTTCGGCAAAATTTCTCTTTCTGCCCCGTTACAGCCAAAAGGGGAAACGACATTTTGGTTGTACCCGCCCAAGCAGGAGACATTAAATCAATAATACCTCATTCTAGGCGCCCTCCTTAGTCGTGCGGTAAGACGTGCGGCTATAAAGCAAGACCATGCTGAGGGTGGCATGAGTACATGATAGGAAGAGGTTCAAGAGACGACAATGTGAGCCACCCACCGCGAGTTTGCATCGGTGGTGACGAAATCGAGGTGGAAGAAGAATTTGTGTACTTGGGCTCACTGGTGACTGCCAAGAATGACACCAGCAGAGAAATTCGGAGACGCATAGTGGCTGGAAATCGTACGTACTTTGGACTCTGCAAGACGCTCCGATCGAATAGAGTTCGCCGCCGTACCAAACTGACAATCTACAAAACTCTCATAAGACCGGTAGTCTTCTACGGACACGAGACCTGGATGATGCTCGTGGAGGACCGGGAGTTTTCGAAAAGAAAGTGCTGCGTACCATCTATGGTGGGGTACGTGGAAGAGACGAATGAATCACGAGTTGCATCAGCTGTTGGGAGAACCATCCATCCTTCACACCGCGAAAATCGGACAACTGCAGTGGGCCGGGCACGTAGCCAGTATGTCGGACAGTAACCTGGTGAAAATAGTTCTCGACAACGATCCGACGGGCACAAGAAGGCGAGGTGCACAGCGGGTAAGGTGGATCGATCAAGTAGAAGATGACTTGCGGACCCTCCGTAGACTGCGTGGTTGGCGACGTGTAGCCAAGGACCGAGCCGAATGGAGAAGACTCTTATATACCGCACAGGCCACTTCGGCCTTAGTCTGAATAAATAAATTATAATGCTGAGGGTGGCTGGGTTCGATTCCCGGTGCCGGTCTAGTCTATTTTCGGATTGGATATTGTTTGGACTGGGCATAAAAGTATCATCGTGTTAGCCTCATGATACACGAATGCAAAAATGGTAAACTGGCTTAGAAACCTCGCAGTTAATAACTGTGGAAGTGTTTAATGAACACTAAGCTGCGAGGCGGCTCTGCCCCAGTGTGGGGAGGTAATGACAATAAGAAGAAGAAGACAGGGTAACGGTACCAATAGTGGAGGTATTAGTAGATCCACATTTTTTTTTTAAATCGATAATTATGGAAACTTTACAACTTTAATATCTTAGCTAATAGATAAACTAATAAATTTGCTAACAAAAATGAGATTGATGTTATTTAATTTCAATAACTATCAAATATTGCTTGCACCACTAATAGGTACACTGTTCCTTTAGTGGTGGTAAAAATTAATTTTAGTTCCCATGCTGGTGCTATCAATTGATTTCTTATGAGACTCGCAAGGGAGTCAATTTCACTCAATGGTTTTTCAAGCGAAATCTTAGAATAACTTGCATTTAAGAGGATATTTAAAGCACGACGCATCAACTGAAATCATCGTAAAGTGTATAATTGTGATAAATACCATTTATTCCTCACTACCTCTACTGTTGGTGCTACCTCCACTAAGGGTACGGTTACCCTAAGTGAAGGAGAATTCAACGTGAGAATAGGTAGGTGTGATGACGCACAAACACTTAGCTTTAGACTTACTTGTCCGTTTAATGAAAAATAATGCTTTATGGGTACAAAGGATATTATACTTATTCAACGTGGACATTTCCACATGATTGACAACACGCACAACACAAAACAAGAATACCAAATTGCAGACTACTTACGACTGAAGTTCAGGTTGATCGACGCCGACACCTCGCCCATCCGGTTCTTCGCCTTGACCTTGTACAGACCGGCATCCGTATCGATCACATCGTCCAGCTCTAGCACCACAAAGTACTTGTTCTCGCCGAACGACTGGATCTTAAACTTGGTGCGGGCATTCTGTGACAGGAGCTCTTCACTACGGTACCACTCGATCGCCGGTTTGGGCTTCGCGATCAACTGACACTCGAACACTAACCGATTGCCGTCGTCCTCCTGGCGCAGCTGAGGCTTCTGCGTGAAGCTCGGTGCGAAATCATGGTCCGCCATGATTTACGCCGTTTTAGGAACGAATTCACTTGCTGCTCTGAATTTTGCTATCTTTTTGCTTCACTTCCGAACACGACCAACGAAATGCGGTAGTACAAACATTTACACACTGACTTCCGGTGATGCTTGGATAATTTTACCCTCGCGAGTGGGACTTTTATCTTCCTGATGGGGGCGTTGATCCCCTTTGATGCACTGCACTGCTTCGATACACTGTAACTTTTTTCTGAATATTTATTTACTTTGATCTAAGTCCACTTTTTGTTTGTGTAATCTTGTACCTAATAGCTATATTCGTTGATTTGCGTTGATTCAAATGCTGCGGTTCCACTCTGTGTTTGGAGAGATCGAGAAAAAAGACATCAGAAAATAAGCAATTAATTTATGACTTCCGGTTAAATTCATGTGTTTCATATTTCAATTCGCACGTGGTGGATGAAAATCGGTTTTGCTGGTGCAGGATGAGAGCTCGGCATAGTTTTCATGGCTGGAAATAAGTTTTGATTACCGGATGTCTTTTATTTGCCTTTTATTAAAAATCATAACTTCTGTTAAGATCGCCATAACGCCCACGAAAAATAAATAACATTGGAAAGCCACTATATAGAAGAAATCGCTAAATGTCTCTTATTCCAGAAAAAGATTCAATTTCATTGAGTAAATTTTCATAAGCCATAATTCTTCCCTTGATATTATTTTTCAATTTTAGAGATTATGTAGGACCAACGATTCATCATATCACATCACTCAAATTGCCTTGTAGTTCATTACCAAAAACCCACATCTTCCTATACTATTTATCACCCACTACCAACCAATCTTAGTCTCGCGTGACCATTTCACTAGTCATTACACCACCTACTAGTAGAGCAGCTACTTGAGTCACAAACGCTCATCAAAGATTTGTCACCACTCACCGACATTTTCCCGGCTTCATCTGCTAATGGTTCGGACTCTCTTTGCCGGTTCATTAGATTTGCCTGCCTTACCGAATTATCAAGGCTCATCGATGAAGCAATCCACTTACGTGCTGTAATGGTAATCGGCGCCGTTGAAAGGATTTTTCTTAGCCCCCGCTTTCGTCAAACCGCACATTTTTTTTTCGTATATACTATTTTTGGGCGCCACACCGAGCCACTCCAGTCTACCGCGCATTTTTAAACCGTATATGTAGTGAGGTGTGGAATTTTATGCATTATTTTTTCCCAGTCTTGGGATAAATTTAGCAGTATGAGTCGTGAAACCGGGTATGCCTTTGCTTGCTAAGGAAAAGTTCTGGCAGTCAGTCACGGTCGTTTGACGTACATGCAGGTTCAGTTGAGGTGCCAATCATCGTCATCGTTTTCGTCCCGTCTCCCAAAGTGGGCAATTCGGGATCGAGAGGGAGGAAAAGCGAGACGATATTGTCTGTGTTTTGAGACTATCGAGAGAAAAAAAGAAGTCTATTTTAGGAACTCAGATTCATCGCTTAGTCAGGTGCCCATAATCCTGACTGAAATCCGGTGGGCGAGCAAGTGTAAACAAATCTGTTCGGCTTTCTCGCTGAATGGTTGGCGATCGCTCTGACTAGGTTGAAGTTGGCGGATGCAGTTAAGTTGAAATGTTTTCCTTACTTGTGCGGATTGTGCTATTTTTGAAGTCTTGTCGGCGAAGAATATGTGGAATGATCACTTTCATATGGTTTCCGACACCTTCGTGGAGTATTAGATTTATGAACATGATAAGCTTAGCTTTCACAATGAAGATTTCAAATGGAATTTGAGAAAATAATTGAAAGTCTGGTTCGACCTTTTGTCATTTCGCCCTTTTGTTTTTCGACCTTTTGTCCTTTCGACCTTTTGTCATAGATTCGCCTTACCAAAGGTGGTTCGAATGGTTTCAAACGTGTAACATGCTGTTTGTAGTCCTTAGAATAAAATGTGATCACAACATGTGTTCTGCGTTATCCAAGAAATCTTTCGAGTAAGGCCCTAGGATCTACCTACACTTGTTAGAACATAATGTTACTTTACCATTTCTTGGACGAATCAGAAAATATTCCCTAAACACATCCTGTTCCAAGTACTGGTAGATCTTCAGTTACAAGTGTAAATTTTGAACTCTTGGACATCATGGATTTCTTGAACAACCTTGAACATTAAAGTATCATTAAAGTTACTTTTCAGGTTCAGAGACACAATATAGGTTTCATTTTCGTTCCTTTGTTGATGCATCGCAAATGACTTCTTGGATAATTATGGGTTGTTGCATGTCAGAAACAAAACAAATAAGTTGCAGAAAAAAATATTTGGTTAAATTCTGTTTGCCAAAAGATTTATGATCGGTGGCAAAACACTTTGTGCTCTACTGAGCAGCATTTTATATTTAGCAGTCCCTTGCATGTTCCCTAAAAGGCATGGTTTGCAGAAATCGCTCTCAGTAGATAACGAACAGCGATAATAGAAAGGCAAAAACTGTTCCGAATCATAACAAGCCATGATAACAAATTTATCAAACTTATATACAAGTGCGAAAAAACAGAAGCAGATAGGCAGCACTCACAGAGAAGTGATTATTCTCGCTTTGCTTTCGTTAATTTTGTGTTGGAGACCGCCCAGCTGTGTAGAACAAGCTGAAATGCATCAGAGTGGGCATCAGAACCAGTGTTCCCCGCGTTTGGAGCTTTTGAAAAGAAATTTATAATGAGGTATAGCCTCCCGAATCAGTTCCTTATCATGGCAGCTTGAGAAAAAAAGTCGCTCGCGGTATGCTGTGTATCGTATATGTATAGAGAGATGATAAGCGAGAGACTTTTTCATTCTCTTTTGGATTCAATCCCTGCTAAAAGGCTGTGTGAATACAGGTGTGCGCCGCCGCTGGCAGTTTTTTGTACGCCGCCGACATTTTTGCATCGCAGCTGATCTATAATTCTCGGGTACTTATTCAAAAGGACGTATGTGATTTTGTAAACAAAGAATCAAACGTCGATTTGTCCTATCTGATGGAACTCCCACGCAAACCAACACTACCAACAGGTAGCCAAAGGCTTCCCCTATCTGTCTGTGGTGATAGTTTGCGTGGAAGTGCTATCAGATTGGACAAATCGACGTTTGAATCTTTGTTTACAAAATCACATACGTCCTTTTGAATAAGTACCCGAGAATTGTTCACGCAAGTCAGAGAAGTCCGCAAGACCGTGGAAAATCCAAAGATCGAATAGAATTCCGGGAAGCACTACTCCCGATTGATATCCCAACATCAGCATACAAGTTTCCGTTGAAACTTCAAAAGCGCGCCATAAAAACAAAGACGAGCTTACAGTGGAAATTACCGTTGAAACTCAAACAAATTCTTATTAGATAAAAAGTACCGTCTTGCAGAAAGCCATTTGAGCGAAAGCCAAAGGTCATATATATCATATGACTGAAAAAACCATTTGGCCATGTCGTTCGACCGAACCCTTTGCTAGCTTGGCTTAGCTTTGGCTTTGACTGACTAGTGACTACACATATCCAAGGGCGTAGCCGGAGGAGGACAGGGGCTCCGTCGTCCCCCCCCCCCCCCCCCAATGGTGGGATGATTGAACGGGTACTGTAATGAATTCGCCTAAACATGTGCACTTTTCAATCCAATCATATTCAGAAATAGGTTCTTTAAATTCAAAAGATTCCCAAAAAAAACTTATAAGGGTATCCAGGATCCATACTATATGAAAGTTCAAAACAACTCGAAACATTTCGGGCTCAAGAATTCTCCTAGAAATCCTTCTAGACGCTCCCCTGAAAACTTCTAAATTTCTCCGGAAAGTTATCAACAAATTCCTCTGAAAATCGTTTGCAAATCCTTCTCCTGTAATTGTAATTTCTCCTCATCTAGAAACCCCCAACTAAATTTCTTTTAGGAAATTCATGAGGAAGTTTCTTGAAGATTTCTGTTTTTCCCTTCAAGTTTTATTTCTAGACATTTCTTCGGCTATTCTTCCAGGAAAATCTCTGACATTTCCTTCAGGAATGCATTCTAGAGTTCCTCCAAGAATAAATGAGGAATTTCCTCCCAAAATTCCACTAGAAGTTTCTTCAATAACTTATGACGGAAACCCTCCGATTTCGCTCCATGATTTCATCTGCTTCGGGCATTCCTCCAGGAACTCTTCCTTAGATTCCTCCGGGATAACTTCCAGGATTTTTTTCCGGAAATACCTCTATAAACTCAATAGCGAAATCCTCTAGAATTACATTCTGGAGTTCTTTCCTCAATTATTTCTGAATATCCTTCAAGAATTCCTCTAGTAATTTCTTTAGGAATTTCTCCAGGAATTCGTCCAAGTATTTCCCCGGAAGTTCTTCCCTTCCTTCAGGAATTTCTCCGGGAATTTTTCGACGGAATTCCCCTAGAATTCTTTCCGGACTTCACTCGGAATTTACTCCAGAATTCCATTCGGAAATTAGTTCCTCCAGGATATCTTCCAAGAATTCTTCCAGGAATTTCTTCAGAACAAACAAAGAACAGCAATTCATCTGGGAATACATTCAGGATTTCATATGGGAATATCTGCATTAATTCCTCCTGGTAGTTTTTCGGGAATTCCTTCAGATATTTCTCCAGAAATTCCTTCATGAACTTCTCCAATAATTATTTCAGTACTACCTTGTGAGAATTCCTCTGGAAGTGATTGTGGGAGTTCCTCCGGGAGCTCCCACAGGAGTTTTTCCAAAAGTTCCTCTAGTAATCCCTTCAGGAACTTCACAGGGGATTCTTTGAGGCTATTTGGCAGGAATTTCAAGGGAAATGGGATTTTACAAGTTCCTCTAGAAATTCAACTCCGGGTATTCCATCGGCTGTTCCTCAAATATCTCCGGGTTTTACACTAGTAGTTCTTCCGGAAATTCATTCGGACTTTTCTTGCAGGAATTCATTTAGGCTTTCTTTAGGAATTTATCTATAAATTCCTTCAGAAGTTCCTCGAAAAATTTCTCTGGGAGCTCCTCCGGGAGGTTATTTAAAAATTCTTCCAGGAGTTTCTCTTGGAATTCTTACAGAAGTTCATCCAGAAATTCTTCTAGAGTTCCTCCAGGATTTCCTCCAGAAATTCTTCCTGTAGTTCTTCATTAAATTCTTCTAGAAGTTCCTCCGGAAGTTCTTCCGAAAATTCCTCTGATAATTTCTACTCTGAATTCCTACAGAAATTCCTATGGGAGTTCCTTCTCAGAGGAACACCCGGAGGAACTGCCGGTGAAACTCCCGGAGAAAAGCTCATAGAAACTGCTGGTGGATCTCCCGGATGAATTTACGTAAGAACTGCCGGAGGATCAGTATACTTCGTTCAGTTACGTATTACTTTCTTTGGCAATGTCCTCGAATCTTGGTTCCCGATTAGACTTCAAATAAGCGCTCTGTGAGGAATTTCCGGATGAAAGGAAGTTATCGGTAAATCTTCACTCGCTCAACTGTTGAAGGACGAAGGGGTTAAGTTCTGTTAAAGCCCTCCTAAGTTTGCAAAACATGTCCCCTTTCCGTAGCCTGACGGTCGCGTGCTGCAGGATTAAAATCCAGCCCATGTTTCTAGTTTGTCACTCAACCGCTGGTTTATCATCGACCTTGGACACAAAAGAGTTCATTAAGATGGGGCCGGTACTTCGTACCATCGCGCAAGGAGATGCTTTTCTTGGAATGGGGATGACGAAACTGTTTTGCCATTCATTCGGACATTTGATCGGACCACATTTGGTTGACCAACTCTAGGATCCGTATTTTGGCGGAAGGTGGTTTTTTAGCATAGTGTACCCAATACCGTCGAGACCGGATGACTTCTATTGCTTTTAGAGAGGGGCGAATGACAGCTCGGCAGGCAGGAAACGGTAGATGGTGAGAAATTTTGTAAATCGTGTGACCTGAAAGGTTGTGAGGACGAAATGTTACCAATGATTGTCCACTGGAACTCGGCGAGTGGTGGTTTACCGACGCTAGCACGGAAAAGTACTCCCAAGCGTGTTGGGTACCTCGGGGATCGGTAATGGCACTACCAGGTGGATCGAGGTGAGTGGGGAAAATCCTCGTTGCCACTAAACGCGTTGATTTTCCCTCAGAGTTTGGCAGCACGATTTGAGCTGGGCAGATCACGCAAATCCTCCCACTGTTTCTCTTTGGCTTTAAGTATTTTTGGCTTGTGTTAGTAGTACTCTTCATTGTATACCTGAAGGCACTAACCTTATCAGGATGACCAGCGGAAAGTCTCCGTAGCACTTGAATGGTCTTCCTTCTCGCTTTAACCAACCAACGCGTTTCATCTGACCATCTGGTTTGTGGGTGCGGTAACGACGTCATTTATGACGTCTGGGTTATGGGCGTGCTTCGTTAAAGTGTGGGTCGGAGGTGGAGATCATATGCCTCCCATTCGGCGGCATCGAAGCGCCATCTTATAGCTCCTTGTCAAGGGGCTAAGTATGGACGGTGATCGAAATCGGAATGTGTTGCTACCGAATAAGTCAAAGATACTTCCAACTGAGAGCGGTAGGAATAGACCGACTTGCAGCGGTCACGTCAATGGCAATTGTGGAGTAGCCATTTAAGATGGTGCGTAAAAGAAGGGAAGGAGGAAGAAAGGAAAAGAATGTAGGTGGCATAAGGTCCGTAGTCTCGATCGATTCAGGCGGTACCTCGAGAATCAGATTTAGAATCACCCCAGGCTGGGCGATGCGCTTCATGTCCCCATGAGAAGGTTGCTAAAGACGTGGCTTACAACCCAGGGTTAAGTGCCTGGGAGGCTTAGGATGCTGTGTCTGTTAGAGCTTTGCCCGGGTTGCCTCGGGTACGAAAACGGACTCAAGGGTAAGGTTTGCCTTCCGAAAACCAGCTTCGGTGCGAAGGCTAGTAATACTCAGAGCGTCAGCTTCAACATAATGACAGTTTTACTGCATGGTTGAAACATTGCTCCTTGATGTCTTGACTCCACGTTGTCCGTCAGAGAAAACTAAGCGTCTCAAATACGCCTAACGGGAAACGTTTGACTCCACGACTTCCTCCGCGAATAAGCAGCGGCTGATACCTTGATAATTCGCTTGAAGGATGAAAGCAGCTCTCTTCTTTGTCCTCGGAGCCGGGAGTGCACTGGTTTCGCTATGGAAAATACGTCCGTACCTTCCTTGTGGGGAGGAGAAATCTGACAGGTCTCCTCGTTTGGCTGAAAATTTCTTTTGGCCCAAGCGTCTCCCACCAGCCCAAATAGCACATTTCTTTAAAGTCTGGTTACAGCAACTTGATTGTGACCTTATGATAAATTCGGCCGAACAGCGTCGTTCGTCGGAAAGCCATTCGTTCGAATACCATTTAGCCAAATAACGCGTTAAGCCGAAACACATCTAGACGAATTTCATTTGGCTGAATAATACATTGTCCGAAACGATTAGATCGTAAATGTCATTTGTGAAAGAACATTCAGCCAAACTGGTAATTTCGCCAAAGAATTGTTTGCCCTAGCTGGTCATTTGGCTGGAAATGCAGTCTGGCCAAAATGGTCATTTGGCCGAAATATTAAACGACATCATTGACCGAAAATCCGTTTGTAGAAATGGTCTTTTGACAGAAAGAGCCACTTAGCCCGAAAATGTTTTTCTAAAAAACATTCGGCAAATTGACCTTTCCGGACAAACGACTTTTCCTAAATGGTCGACTTATATTTCGCCCAAATGACCTTTTGCAAACGACCATTTCAGCCAAATCAGCTATTCAAACCAACTTTTCAGCCAAAGTGTTCTCAAAGTGCCGGATTGGACGTTCGTATTAAGAAGCAAAATAGTCGCGAGATTCGGGTTTGTGCATTATGCGGTAGAAGAATAAATAAATTAGTGTAATATAGGACACGTTTGTCGACAGTTTACATATGCCACTAGGCGCGCACGGTGTAATTTTTCTCCCATTGAGGGCAGCGAATTAAATGATTAGTATTTGGAAGATGGCGTGTTAGTGTGCGATATGATACTCATTTGATCGTATTCATGCTCGGTTCAGACACATTACGCGCTCCGTTATTCTTATGCTTTGTGCGGTCGATAACAAATCAATTGCGTTTGATCATGCTTCTGCTCTGATGCAGGTAGTTATTTGTGTACGTACGAATAATGGGAAGAGGCCCAAAACGCCCCCAACCCCGAAGCAAAACGCCTTTGTGGTTTCCGTCATTAAGATGGCCGTAGCACAGCTAGATCTAAAATTATGCAGATTACGAAAAACTTTCAAAATAGTGCATGGGAAGGTCGGAAGAACCGAAAATTTCCACTTTTGAAGAAACATCTAACATTTTGGCGAGGCAAAACGCCCTACACTCTAAAAATAATTATATATACTATATGTGTCGCGATTATACATTTTAATAGCGCCACCCTAATATAATCGATATGGATCCACACATAAATCAAATTATTGCTTATTCGTGACCACAATAAAGTTTATTTCTAAATATTTTTTATAAGTGGTTTGCGTGGAGAATGGTTAAGTGTGCGCTTATATACATCATAACTAAATCTATGGATTAGTGCCAATCAAAATGTGGATTTTTGAGTGTAGTGGCACTAACTTACAATGTCTTGCGTCTCCACCCACTATCCATACCAGAATGCGGTTCGCCGACGCGTGGTGCATTGCTCCCTGTCAGCTAAAAGGCGTTTTGCCTCATGAGTTTTCCAACAGAATATCTCACTTTTTTTTTAAATGTAAAATTATCAATATGATTGAGATTTTGACAATTTTTGATGGTATCAACTAGATATCTTGTTTAACTGATGCATAATGTAAACATACCCATGAAAAGCGTTAAAGACAATAAATCAGTGTTTGTTTAGCTAGGCATATTGCTATGCCCTACCTACTGACTGAAAAAATTCTGTGGTCTTGTGGAGCAAAAAATAAACACGGTCTTCGAATAACAATAATCACCTACTAGGGTAAAAGTTCCGATAGTCGTGGTTTCCTATAGTTGCGTAGTACGGTTTGCAGGGAATCAACAAATTAAACGCAGTAACCTACATTACCAGTCATTAGTTGACCTGTCATAACACGATAGAGACAAAACAACATTGGAATTCCATTTAAACTGGTAAAGTATCTTTGAAATACTTTTTTTCTCTCCCTTGCGCCAATAGTTGGTAGTTTCAATAGTTGCGAATCCCATATAAAACCTATGGGATTCGCAACTATAGGCACGAATAACAAAATACCCAACTATTGGAACACTGCACAATAATTGGAGGATTGCTTTCAGGTAACAAAAGGATTTTGATACAATTATGCATCTTGATAAAATTGAAATAACGAGCTTTCGGATGCACTCTCAAGTAAGGGAAATGAAATATAGATTAGAAGTAATCGAGAAATAAGTGTTGGAACGTGTTTAGTTTCTCCACTATTGAGTCTTTTACCCTATATTCTTTCTCTTCCTAACTGACTACAAAGACGTGGCGGTGCCGTTATTTGCACACTGAGAATGCTTGAACAATCTCAATCAATCATTTTTGCAATTTCACTGATTCTTGTCAATCAGAGAATATCAACCATAGATATGTGCATGGGCAGCCAGGATTTCGTGGGGGGGCAAATTTTTGGTCTTCTGAATCATAGTTTTATAGTAGTTTATAAAACCACGAATATTAGTGCTTGGTACTTTTTCCTTCTAAGCTCCAAACACTTTGAAACCAAATCCACAACCAACAGTAAAGGCTGAATCACAAGAGCGCGTTGCGCGTCAGCGTTGAAGTCAGCGTTTTGTACTAAGACATAATGCCAATAAACGTGACGCATTCACACACGCGGATTCTTCAGGAATGCCTCCACAAATTTCTTCGCAATGTCTTCAGGAATTCCACCATCAATTTCTCGGAATCGACCAAAATTCTACCATTATTTACTCCAAGAAATCCTCCACGAATTCCTCTCTAAGTTCTGCAGGGAATCCTTCAGAATTCTTTCGTGCTGTTTCTCATAAAAATCTGAAAATTTGTACCTTGAATTCCTAATAATATTCCGTGGAAATTCCGCAGAATTGCAATAAACATTCCTGAGAATTTCACGAAAAATCTTCGAACTTCCTGTGTAAATTCCATGTTTTTTCCGTGAAAGTTTCAAATAATTTCTTGTAAAAATTTCAAAGAATTTCTCCAGGAATTCCACCGAAAATTATACCGGAAATAAAATCAATAATGGAATTTTTGGAGGAATTGACAATTAATTCCTAAAGAAATCAAGAATTCTGGTGGAAACTTCAAGATTTCCACTGAACATCCTCCAGAGTTTCTTCGAAAATTACCCCTGGAGTTCCTCCGGGAATTCTTCCAGGAGTTCAACCGGCAGATCCTCCAAGAATTCTCTCAGGATTACCGCCGAGAATTATTCCGGTAGTTCTATCGGCAGTTCCTACGGGCTCTCTGAAAATTCTGCAGAATTTCTTCAGAATTTCTCCGGGAATTATACAGAAATTCCTCCAAAAGCTCCTCAAGGAATTCTCCGGGAGGTCCTCTGATGATGATGATGGTGGTCCTGCTACATATCCCTACAAAGGTTTCAGCTAGATGAGATTCGTATATAAGATTAATTCTCAATATTTTTTCCGAGAAGTCTTCTGGTAGATTCACTGAGTTCCTCGGAGGTTCATTTAAAAATTCTCCGGGATTTTCTTAGAAATTCTCCAGGTGTTCCAAGTAGCTCTTCCAGGAGATCATTCAGGCTTTTCCAGGAAATCATTTGGCTTTCTTCCGAAAATTAGCTGGAAATTCCTCCCGAAGTTCTTCCGATAGTTTTTCTGGGAGTTCCTCGGAGGTCCTCTAGGAATTTTTCTAGGAGTTTCTCCTGAAATTCCTCCGGTAGTTCTTACGGAGCT
>NW_026942781.1:0-21077 GCF_024139115.2 Armigeres subalbatus | reverse complement strand
ATACCGATTGACCAAAGAGCCCACTACCGCAATGACCGGATAGTGATCCAGCACGTAACTGAACGAAGCATACCGATCAACAGTCCCGGTCAGTATCAGTCACCACCGATCAAACTAGGAACAGTTCCAGCAGGTCGTCTATTCCAACATCACCTACGAGGCACCCCTCGAAACACCTTTCAGAGGACATCGACTTACTGGGGCCGATTTTGGTGGCCCAGGAGCAGCATGTACCCACAGCTCGTCACGAAAGCAGCACCATAACCGTATACACACTCACCATAGATTTGATCTGATTTGATTTGATTCCGTGGGCTTCGTGGCCGTGCAGTTACTGACGTCAATCGTCTAGACGCATGTGCTGTAGAGTGTGGGTTCGATTCTCGCCCCGGTAAGGAGAAAACTTTTCGTAAAGCGAAAAGTTCTCCACTGGTCCACTGGGTGTTGTGTAAATGTTGTGTCCGTTGTCTCATGCTATATGTTAAGTGTTCAGTCGAAGACGGTGGTTCTGTCTATAAAATCCAAACCTCGGCTCATTCCACCTTTGATCTCATATTAGACAAAAATTACTCTAAGGATCGCTGGATAACTTTTGCAGAAAAGGTCGCAGAAATAGATCGTTACTTTGGCTGCTCACTCAACCTTGGACAGAACATCGTCAGTCTGCATGAAGCAGCCGTTAACGAGCATGCTAACAACATCCATCTTATTCCCAACGTCCTGAAAGTCAGCCAAAGTCATCCCTATCCGGAAGCCTGTGAAGGATACTTCCTCTCCGTAAAGTTATCGTCCCATCAGCCTCCTCTCAGGGTTATCCAAGTGTGGGGTTTGAGTAAGTAACTTTCAGCGTGTGATTGTACATTAACATCTAAGCGTGTCAATTTATGAACAGCAAGCCATGACTCGGCCTCTTCTTGTTAGATCTCCATGGCGTGCACACGCAACCACGGAGAGCTGCTGTCATCGCATTTCCCTTCGGTTATTTGAGGCTACACACCAAGCTGTTTGAAAAAACAAATAACAGTCAGCTACTTGAGTCTGCCGAACACCACAACATCTTGCTCAAGGAGCAGTTTGGTTTTTGACGCGCTCGATCAACCGTACACCAATTGACCCGAGTAACCAACGTCCTTAGACGGAGCAATTTTTTTTCTCAAAAACATCCGCCATAGCCTTACTCGATGTTGAGAAGACAATCGGCAATGCATGGCATGATGGTCTGGTGTACAAACCACAACGCTACAATCTTCCCAGCTAGTTGGTACAAATCATCAAGAATTACCTGTTGGTAAGAACGTTCCGGTTCTCAATCAGTGGAGCAAGTTCCAATGCGCACAACATAGCCTGTTCACCTCCGATATACCAGAACCTCCAGAAGGCGGCATTCTGTATATGTTCGAAGATGACACTTCCACCGTCAACAACGGTAGAGTGATCAGAGCGCTAGTAGCAAAACTCCAACGAGGCCTGGATGCATAAATCTCACCAGCTGGAAGATCTATATCAACGCGTGTCATCATATTCCTTCACTCTAAATCCCCCTAAACATGTTCCGCCTGGAGACGTTAAAATCATCTCCAATGGCACAACTGTGGAATGGGTCAATGAGGCCGACTACCTTGGCTTGACACTCGTCCCCCTTTTTTGCGAATCATTTTTTTAATCAGGTAATAAACGTTCACACATGAGAACGATTTTCAGTATAAATTAGAACTTCAATTGAAGTGTGTTTAAAGTGCGTATACAGTGCTTCTTTTCTATATACTTACACTGCACTGGTGCTAAAGACTTGTGATAAAGACATGATGCAAAATGGAACCCTTCCACTCTAAACCGAAATGAAAAGCCGTGATAGTAGTTGATGTATATCTTCTATTAAATAGTCAATGTCCATCTAATCCTTTATGCTACTTGTTATTTTCATAACAGTTCTTCTGTCAACTGCCTATTTTTCGTCGAATTCATTACAATTGACTCATCCGAAAACCTATTAATACATGCCTGTTGTCGGTCTTCGTCACTAATGACCGCCGACGATGGTAGCTTTCTTCTTTTCCACACCCCCGTGCTCAGCATGGCTTCTGCGAGGTGCTAAGAAAATCTAATGTGAGTCACAAACACATGATCATATTTTCGCCTGCTCCGCTAACCCAACTGGATGAGGACCGTATACCCGTTTGACTATGGGAAACGCAACAGACCGCGCCACGAGAGGAAAATTTCAAGGTGGCTGACGAACGAACGGAGGGCGACGACGGACGGTTGGGTCCGGTTGAGATGCAGGTGGTTCAGCCGAGTCGGATGGACGTCTGGCATAAGGAAAGCGTATTTTCTCGACTTGTTGGTCCACTTACTCGCGGTGCGATGGAACGTCGACAACGATGGAGCCATTGGGGAACAGTTTTCTTATACGATCTACAAGCGCTGCCGGCCGTATCGGTGGACGGAACTCCAAAAATATCGCACCTTTCGAGAGCTGAGAACATGACAACGTTTCGGTAAAAAGTGGACAAAAGCCGGCTTTCAGAAAATGACTCCACCAGTGAGCCCAATTACACGAATTTATCCACGGGCGGTACAAAGTGGTAGTGTGTGCCTATAAAAAATAACATCTCTGTTGTGCTTACAATACTTGAGTTTGATCTTTACAGAAACTAGAGAAGAAGAATGTTTGCCAAATTTTGAACTGAAAAACCACTCTGTTCCATGACGATCGCAATGATCGGGTAAGAATATTATTTCATGCTGGCGTATTGCTCACCCAATGGACGGGTGCATATATGAGAGCGCAATTGTTTATTGAAATGTATTTTCTGCATTTCGTAATCTTTGTCATAACAACGATGCGTGAGGAAAATGGGTTCCAACTGCAAAGCATTAGTGAATTGTGAAATTAAGCGGCGGTGGCATGTACCTTGGCTGAGGATTTCTACATTTTCCAACTGCGACCTTGAGCGGTGAGAACAAAAAACAAGACGCTTCATTTAAATTTTCGACTCGAGCGTTGTCCCATAATGAGCGGACAAAACGAGAAAACGAGGGTGATTTCGCCGTGAAAATTTGAATTATGATCCGTTTAACGCAAACAGCTGCTTGGATAATAATTTAATTATATTCTCATTAGATTGTGCTTTTGGATGGGTGGCAGCATTGCTCGACAGGTGTTGGTGGAATGTGGGTACGGGCTACGGATTACAAAGCTAATTGGACCAGCATATTAGCCGTCACTTTGCGACGAATACAGACTGGTTATGAACAAAGTGAAGAAATATGGGAAAGGTCAATGTTAACAGCCGAATATTGAAGGTTCAGTTTGTTAGAGAAGTGGCATGTGCAACTCGTCCTATATGTGCTGCTGTCAGAAATGAATAAAATTGAAGCGCCACGGCATGAAGCGTGTTGACTGACGAGAGTTGACGTAGCAAAAATGTGATTAGGTGCATGCATCTGACTTTTAAAAACTGACGCGAATGTTATTCTATTTGCTTGCCGAAAAAATGTTTTTATCGAACACAACTAAAAAATGAAGTCAAGCCGATTGGAAGAATGTTAATCAACATAATGGTGTGATTTTGACAATTTGATTTAATAGAGATATGAGGCCAAACGAGATAGATAGAATGCACCTATGGAATGATTTGAAAGGGTCTAGCAATCTGATTCAATAAAAAAACGAAGATATGTTACTATACTAAATGCTGGACTAGAATTATCAATTATGAATCGGAAAGATTTGATCAGATTGAAAATCCTGGAATATTGTGATAAAATGGTAAAAAATTATACTGAACTTGAAAAATTTAATGAATTAAGAAGAATAGAATAAATTGATCAAATTGGCAAGATCGTCAATATATAGTTTTGGGCAGGGAATGCAAATTGAAATATAAATAAATCGAATCAAATGAAAAACTGTAGAAACTTGTTTATGCAATGGAACGATGCAGCGCGCTGTGTCCAATCAATTTTACTTAGATGAGATCCAAATAGAATTTCAGATTTCAATTATTTTCGACTTGAGCAATGTTATATTCTGAGCAATACTTTTGGAAAAAGATCGATTGTGATGCACTAGCGGACCTACATGTGCGATCCATGATCGCGTACTTGCTGAAAAGTTCGGCTAATCCTAATTCCTGTCCGTCGCGGCTCTCAGTTGATTCAGTGGAGGCGCATGGTACAGCGTGAGACCAAAATCTGTCCAGTGTTAAAGTATTTAACATGAAATAAATTTGTATTTTAATAGCCGTGCTAGGAAAACACTGGACATATGTACTTCGTGTACCTGAAGCAATAATATAACGATTTCAATAAAAATGAAGTTGTTTCGGATGGCGATAAAAAAAAAGCTAAGCCAGATTATTGCTTTTGGAAAATTTCCCTTGGAAGATTCGCCAAGTACTTCTTCACTGTTTGGCTGGTTGCACCTCCCGGCCAAGCGCACGCAGCTTCCTTTGGAGCTTCTTGTCACTCAGGGTCGTCGCCCGTCAGGAACCGGACTTTCGTTCGGTGCTCTGATTGTTGTCTAATAGTGCCAAGAAAGGGCCACAAAGTGTCGCACGATGTCCGTTTCTGCAATCACAGTTAGAATTCGACTGATAGAGCTGTCAAATTTTGTCTGCTCATGGGTTACTATGATCTATGTTGCATGGGTAGTTTCGTCAGTGTGGATGAAGGTAAACCCATGAAAATCGGCAATTTTTGTCCAATTTATTAATCCAAACGTTAATCCCCATTAAGGATTGCTTAGCTTACCACGTTACGAACTTTGTTCGTATGCTGGAAAAAGTTGTTGGAAAAAAACTGCTTCGGATTGGCGCCCCCCACCGAGAGGAATTTGATAAAACGCGTTATTCTTGCTCATTTTATGTTGGGGACCATAATTTTCGGACAGCTGTGTAAAACAAGTTAAAATGCATCATCAGAATCGGTGCCCCCGCAATTGGGGCTTATTAAAAGAAATTTATTATGGGTTGTAGCCCCCGAATCAGTGTTCGTAACAGCTACCGAAAACGTCTATCATGCTACCTATCGAGAGTGGGTACAGACGTGATAAGTGAGAAATTTTCTCATTCCTTGGAAAACAAATTTCAAAATAAAAAAAATGTTTTGTCAAAAGAGGTGAAAATGCATTTTAATCCATACAAAACGATCGAAAAATGTGATATGTTCCCCCAAAGAGCTTTTTTGACCTTTCTAATGTGATTTTTTCAATATATTTTATAATACACGATCATCACTGCTAGGTGAATTAATCTGGGCTTTTTTACTTAGGAGTCGCAGAAACCATGAAATAACCGGAAAATAACTGGTTTTGGGGTTAAAATTTTAATATTTACTTTTGTGGTATCTCCTAGGTCAATCTGAAGGCACTATAATTGGTCAGAATTATCAATGGTACAATTAAGATTAATAATTGACTTTCTGATGGTAAGGCATTAAAAAGGAGCCTTTGAATTACCTACTGGTTCTAGCAAAAACTAAAATGTCCCCTTTCATACATTCACCTTGAAAAATTCGAAGACCATGTAAAAGGTCAGAGTCGTCAACGGTCCAGCTTATATTCATATTTGATTATCTGATCGAAACTCATAACTAAGAACTTTTGAATTATTGAATAACTTTGCTTTTGAAAACCATGAAAAACAGCAAATGACTGATTTTGACGCAATCCGTAAATCCTGGAAGGGGCCCAATGGTTCATTTCGTATTCAAAGCCGTCGAATGACTGTTTTTTTGGCCCAGAATTTGAAATGACCTCTTCTACAGGTTCCCCGCAGGCACCCCAGCGGCTCTAAGGTCCGTCTATTCGATCTGTTTTTTCTACTTTTCTTCTAGAATAAAATCATAGTGCAACATCTGTTAAAAAAGTGGATTTGAATGAATTTATGGCCTGGCACCTTTTAAAACCATCTATCGGAACCGATTATAAAGAAAAAAACCATGTCTTATTTGATTTTGGTCCGATTCTAAGTCCCAATAAATTATCCAATCAGCGAGAGCCGTACTTTATTCTTGGTTACTAATATTATTCTGTTGTTATCCACAAAACTTATTCAATATCCATCACAAGCTAAAAGTTCTGATATCTCTGAAACCGATGGCCATAGTGGGAACATACCGTAAAACTACATTGAATTTTCAGTTCAAACATCCCTGAATGGTCAAACCGGATGTTATTGGACATAATTACAACACATCCAATTATATCCTATTTTATTATACCAGTTATTTTGGTCAGCAATAGAATATTCGTAATGTTACGGTTACGGTCTAATCACTTTACCGATTCAGGACAATAATACATAAAAATCTGGGTGAACGACATCGTCTACATACCAGAAGAAACACAGGCTAGCATAAATAGCTTCACTGAAAGATTACACCGGCCGCAACTATTATGCGTGATCCGTTGAACAGATGTTGGTAGGTATGCGGATGCCAACCAAACAATGACGAAGCGACGACAAACGTTGATCGATGACAGTAGATCATATTATATGTAGGTATTCATCGGTGAACATTAAATAATATGTGAATCAGTTGGCAGAGAAACAGTCAACAATCCGTATTCTGCCTTGAATAGCAGAAGTCGTAATCAATTGTGCGTTAGAATGTGCTTCGTTTTGCGCATCTGTTCGTTTGAGGGCCGGTCGATTTCTGTCTGCTTTGTACAGTATCAAGCTTAAGGGAGCTGAATGAATTTTACTGTTATCTAATAAACAGGAAAGAATGGGATCGATTCTGAGCCTTCATTATTTTATTAAAAATAATAACTGGGAAATAAAAAGAAACAATTTTGTTTCTAATTGCATAGCATATAAGGAAAGACCATCATAGCACTAATAGAGGGGTAGCTTCCAGAGTATTTGTACTGATTTGATTCCATTGCAAGAACCTGCAGAATTTCATTTATTTGATATTTCGTTAAGATTCATCCAACACGTTATGGTTATTTATATAATTCGCTTCTATTATGTAGGGTAAGGGAGGTATTTTGGACCACTAGGAGATGACCGAACAATTTTGTTGAATGCTCTGGTGCACCATCCAGGCGACGTTTTGCATTAATGGTAGCGCGTTTGGGTCGCTTCGAGTTTGGCGTTTTCTTACCCTCACTGGCCGTAAGGGCGGTCGCCTCTTTCGCCGCAGTAACACCGCTAGGGGAGGAGAGGGCCTTGGTCTGGATACCTTTGGCTACCTTCTCTGCTGCCGCTACACGCCTGATATAAGCGTCCTGTTCTTGTCTTGCGACTCGAACAGCTTGCCGAAGCACCAACAGGCTCTGCTTAAGCTTCTTGTTAGTGTTCTGCTTGCCGCTTATGAACTCGATGATCTCATCGAGTTTCTCGGCCACCACCCATATCTCTGGTAGTGGCTCATCAGGCGTGCAAGCAGGGCTACTCCCCACCACCACTGGAGACTCTTCGGTACTGCCAATAGTAGCAACCGTCACTCCACTCTCCCCTGTCTAATAGGGGACCTCGCTAGACCCCTTTTGGCAAAGGGGTCCACCACCTCCATCTCCAATGATTTTTGTCTTTCAAGGCTCATTGCTATATGGGTCCTCCTTGCAGCTGCCGCCGAATCCTACTGGAGTAGTCGCCTTTAGTGATCCCATGGTTATCTATGCCTGCCTTGCGGCAAGCAGGGAGGCCAAAGGTTGACATTTGCGTGTTCAGAGCCAGATCAGCGCAAGTCAGGAAAGGGCATCTGAGCCTACCCAAAATGCAAAACTGGATGGCAGGATTGGGCAGCGTAATACAAGGCCCGCCACGGTTTTATGGGACGGAAGACAGTCTAGCCATTACCCCACTCGCCGTTTCGAGTCGGTGTCACCCGGCCCTACTAAGAGAGTAGAATGTCAGACTGCCAGCCCTTGCTTCACAATATTACAATATACCATACACATAGCCGTGACGTGCCTGCCAGAACCATAATTGAGACCGTACAGGCGTCAGCATCAATGCGCTACTGCGCTCCCTCGATTGTAGTTCATTTTAGCCGCCTAGCCCTTCAACTGCCGTTGATACGCTATCGTTTCCAGCGAGCACCGTGCGGAGGCGATCTACGCTGCCCGCCAACAATGGGTCTGGGGGGTGAGAATGGATCATCGCTCTCACTGGCAGTCTGGAGGTCATAGAGCAAAATCGTTCAAAAAGGTCTCTTATCTTAAAAAGGTCTGTTAGGTCTCTTATTAGGTCTCTTCTTGCTCTCAGATATATTAAATCTGTTCTTCAAGCATTCTAAGTAGTTGAAACAGTGACCCATTCTCACCCCCATTTGACCCATTGTCACTCCCGACGACGATACTTCATTAAATGTATTGCGAGCTTCCGGTAGCGGTAGAGCAGAACTACTAAAGCGGACACAAAGCAAACAAAACCGGAGGGCTAAAGCACCAACTAAACAAATAAAGCCACAAATCTAGATTTTATACATGTATTTCGGGTGAAGCACCCACTTTTCTTTCTTCTTCCTACCTTCTAGTCATCTTGATTCCTCTCGCTTTACCTTCTATCTTCTCTATGTCTTCTTCCTTACAAAATACAGATTTTCTTACTCACGATCTTCGGGGCGTCCCCCTATTGTGCCGCTTATTGCCGCGAACGGCCGTCTAATCGCCGATCAACACACGACCGTTGAGTGCCACCAACTTTGACCACTTCTGGGTCCAATGAAGCCGCGAAACACCGCACTAACCGTCAAACGAAATTTTTCGTCCGCTCAATCGCGTCCCGGTGCAACTTTCTGCAAGCCAGATTTGTGCTTGTCGCTTCTCGTTGTGTGAGTGAGTTATCGGCTTTTCCTTTCTATGTTTTCGTTCCTCCTTTCGCAGGGGTGGACTGTGCGATTGCGCATTTAAAGTGTCGGTTGGTTTTCGAGCAAAATACACTGAACGAGATCGTGTTTCGTTTAATTTCATAATTTACTCCTTATGATTTGATAAATCGAGTAATGGCGTTTTGCTTAGGCGTGCGTGGCGATTGTTTCATGTGTGTTTACAGCTATTGACGAACTTGTAGTGACTTATTATAGTTAAACAAAACTAAACGTAACACAACTCTAATTTTTCATAAATCGATGATCAAACGATTTATGAAAAATTCAAAAATACTTCAATCATCCTTCTAGGATGATGGTCAGAAACAAATCGGTCAACTAAACTCTTGATCATACCTCAAGTTACAATCGGTTCCTTAACCTAACTCAACTATATACGCAAGCTCAGGCTGCTTGCCAAATCTTCTTCTCAACATCGAATAACAGCTTTACTGTACAACTAATCTCCTAATCACGCCAGCTGCTTCTGGCAGAATCTTCGACCTCTCAAATCGTCTCTGACCAAAGTCCTTTCAAGCTTCCACAAATCCGAACCAAACTACGGCAAAACATTCAAATCGGATTTAAGCCTATTGTATTGACTAAAATAGGCGAAATCACACACAAATCTAAAGAAGCTATATTTACAGACTATTTACAAGGACAAAAATGGTTTGTATTGGTTTTGTTTGAATACTGAGAAAAGACGCATTTACTCGACTAAATTGTCACGAGGCCGGGAAATAGGGTTTTACCGCGCCCTGGGTCGCGTTACCATTCATGACAATCCCCAGTGCTTTAACTCTTGGCCACGCATACGATTTGGATGGATATATTTTTGCCACTATTAGCTCTGTGCGGTGTGTCTACGAATACTTGGTGGAACGGCTCGATTTATCTCGATCGGCTAACGGCATAACCACCGGCTGTGCTCATGATGGCGGTCTTCGGTGCTTCTTCTCTCATGCTCGCTGTTATTTCTCCCGGTTGGAACATGTCCTGTTCCCGGACGACATCTCCTTCTTCTCTCTCCTCCGCATAATCGTGGTTCCTCTGCGCCGGATAGTGGCCGTTTGCGTCAACCCCCGCCGAACAGACCTTTGGTCTTCGACTCGAGGCTTCACTCATCCTACCCAGGAACTGATTTTCTCTTCTGTAGACTCCCTGCAACCCGTTGCCAGTTTACAGGGTACTATTTCACTCGCTTCGTGAACGTCGCACGGTTCATTCCCTGGCGCAATGGGAATGCTGGATGAACCGAAGTTTCTTGCCTGTTCGGATCGCAAGTTGTGCGATCTGCTCTTATTTTGGGACCGTTTGTCCCCCACTCCTCCACTCTCAGTACTGCACAGTCGTTGCTCCCTTGCGCCGGATAGTGGCCGTAAGCTTCGACCCCCGCCGAACGGATTTTTGGTCCTCGACCCGAGGTCTCCACTCCTCCTACCCAGGAACTGAACTGCCGTCCTGCAGAGTTCCCTGCAACCCGTTTCCAGTTTAACAGGGTACGATTTCTCTCGCTTCGTGAACGGCGCGCGGTTCGTTGTGGCTCATTCCCTGGCGCGACGGGAATGTTGATGAACCACATTGTTCAGCGACCGCTTTGGTCTTCCTCTGCGTTTGGACGTTGGTCTTCCTCCGGTAGTTGCTTTGCCGATTGATTGTCGAGGTGGAGAGGTAGTTTATTAAAGTTGTTGCTCATCACACCTGACTGTGCCATTTATCACGCTTGGCGACGGATTTTCCTGAGCATAGTGCTCGTTGTCCACAGACTCTGTCTGCTTACATAGCTTGATGATGGTTTTGGAACCTCGCTCGGTTGAGCGGAATCCGCTAGTTCCTCAATCGGTCTGGCGAAAGTGAAGAGAAATTTGTTGCTGCTTCTTCACTTCCTTCGTCGTCGTTGCTCCCAGTTATTGGTGTTTTTCAGCAATCCTTGCTTCTGGTTGACAGGCATTACCTGCGTACATAGCTTGAACAATGCCGCTTAATCGGCTTAGATGTCTTTCGCATGGAATCGACCTTTCTTCCCACTCAAAACGTCCTCTAACAGGTACACATTTGTTCCGAGGGCTTCCTTCACGATTGCCGGAACAAACTTCGGCTCTAGCTTGCTGTTGATTTGGTCCGCTTTCGATGAAAGGATGAATGTCCGGCGCCAAACCAGATTTCCGACCTTAAACGACACCGCTCTCGTGCGTAGATTGTATCGCTGCTTCGCTCGCTCGTGGCTGTTTTTAATCCGCTCGATGATGAGCTTCTGAATACGGCGAATCGTCGACAATCTCATCTCCTGGGCGACCTTTGGATCCTCCGCCATGTTCAACGATTACTGTGTGTAGAGATCCGTGTGTAGCAGCAGGTTACGTCCGAAATTGGCTTCGTGCGGACTTACACCCGTTGCTTCGTGTTTCGCTGCGTTGATCGCCGCTGTGATAGCATGCAACTTGTCGTCCCATTCGCGATGATCGCCGTCGAGCAGCGTCCGAATACAAGTGACCACGACGCGATTTACGCGTTCAGCGTTGTTCGCTTGTGGCGAATAGTAGGCGGTCTTCATGTGGCCGATCTTGTGCTTTGCTAGCCAAGATTTGAAGACCATGGACTCGAACTGCTTCCCATTGTCCGACAGTATCAGCCGAGGACGTGAGAACTTCAAACATACTTCTTCCTCTAGAAACTCCACCATCTTATGCGAATCGGCTGTGCGCATTGGCTTGACGATCACATACTTGCTCACCCAATCTACTATCACTAGCAACACTGTGTTCCCTCGCTTAGAGCGCGTGAGTGGACCCACGAAATCGATCGATATCATCTCCCAAGGAATCTTCGCCGGCTTGTGCTTCCCCATTTGTGGCATCATCGTCACGCCGGGCGCCTTACAGGCTTTGCAAGTTGTGCAGTTCCGCACGTAGTCTCTGATCTCCTGCTGCATCTGCGGCCAGTAGTAGTGGGCTTGTAGTTTGTGCCAAGTTTTGTAGAATCCTAGGTGCGCAGCCGCTGGCTCGTCGTGGAATCTCCGGATCAGAAGCATTCTTTCTTCTTTGGGAACGACTTGTTTCCATTTGTGGTATACTGCTCCGACTTCATCCTTGCAACGACAGTTCTTGAACAGGGTGTCATTGGCAATGCGGAAATCCGGAAACTTGTCTCCTTCAGTGTTTACTCTATCCACCAGCTTCTTGTACCAAGGATCCAGCACTTGATCCACTGTGAATACGGCTTCGGATACTATTCTCGAGAGCGCATCCGGTACTACGTTGATGGAGCCTTTCCGATAACGGATTTCGAAGTCAAACGCGTTTAGCCGCAGCAACCATCGGCTCATCAAGGCTGTAGGATTCTTCATTGACTTGAGGTAGCTGAGGGCTGCATGGTCGCAGTACACGATGAACTTGATCCCTTCCACGTATGCTCGAAACTTTTCGATTGCTCGGATCACCGCTAAACACTCTCGCTCCCTCGCTCCGTGACGGAATATCTCCGCTCCGACGCTGACAGCTTCTGCGAAAAATAACTGATGGGATGTTCTTCTCCGCTGATCTCCTGCGTCAGGACCGCCCCGATGGCAGTGTCGCTGGCATCGCACGCTATCGCGAACGGTTTGGAATAGTTTGGCATGGCCAGCACCGGCGCTGAGACCAGAGCTGCTTTCAGTTTGAGAAACGCTTCTTCTGCTATGGGAGTCCACCGGAACTTTACCTTGGCTGATGTCAGGTTCGTGAGTGGTGCCGCTAGCTCCGAAAAGTAGGAGATGAAACGTCGGTACCAGTTACATACTCCTAAGAACCGCTGCACTTCCTTCCTTGACGTCGGGGTTGGAAACTGAACTATAGCTTGGATCTTCTCGTCATCTACTCGCCAGCCTTGCTCGTCGATAACGTAACCGAGGTACTTCATGCTTTTCCTGCAGACCATTGATTTTTCCGACGATATTGTCAGGTTTGCTTGACGCAATCGGCGGGCTACCTCTTCCAGCAGCGCGACATGTTCCTCAAAGGTTTCAGAGCAGATGATGATGTCGTCTAGATAATGGAACACTAGAGGTTCCAGATCGGCGAAAAGGTGCGTCATCAGTCGCGCTAGAGCTTGACTAGCTGTACACAGTCCAAACGGAACGACCTTGAACTGGAAGTGTCCGCGGGATGGAATCGTAAACGCCGTCAATTGCCTCGAGCCAGGGTGTAGCGGTAACTGCCAGAACGCATCCTTTAGATCCACTGACGAGATGTATTTGCTGCTTCGGAGGTTGTTGGTGATTGCTGCGATCTGCGGAATAGGGTAACCTTCGTTCACCATGATGGAGTTGAGATGCCGGGCATCCAGGCAGACACGATACTGTCCCATCTTCTTCTTAGCCGCAACCAACGGATTGTTCCATGGGGAAAACTGTGCCTCTTCAATCACATCGAGCGCTATCATTCGGTCGATCTCCTTGTTCACCTCCTGCAGAACGTACGGCGACGTAGGATAATGCCTTTGCTTCCGCGGTGGCGCATTTCCGACGTCGATGCGGTGCTCGTACAGTCTCGTACGTCCCAACCTGCCTGCTTCCGCTTTGGGGAATTTCCGGATCGCATGCTCCAGTCGCATTCTCTGTTGTGATGACAGCTGTCTCTTCTCATTTTGCACTCCAACGCTTTGTTCCTCTTTATCCGCTTCTACCTTGCAGCATACCGGTTTAACGCCATACATGTCCTAGGAGTCCATTCCAAGGATGATACAGTCCGGGATAGAAGGTACTAACATTACTGGTAAAACTTCGTTGCGGTTATTGTACACGATCGGAAGGTGTACGAAATTGGAGAGAGCGTGCCTCGTACCATCCGCTGTTTTTATTCCACCTATAACTGTTCCTTTCTGCAGACCGTATTTCTCCGCCAGGTCGACCATCTTTCCTCCAAGCAAGGAGCAGTTTGCACCGCTGTCTAGCAGTGCTGTTAGTTCATCGCCCAGCACCGTTACGACTGCATGTGGACGGTTGTCATTTCCGGGATTGACTATAATTGAATCTAGGTTCTGGAATTTTGGAATTTCGGAGGGGTGTCCGAAGGGTGGCGGAGAACTGTTCCCCTCTATTGTTGGTTCCCCGCTTGACCGTTTCCCGCATCTGCTCGACACGTAAAGCAACACCGGAGTGAGTAGCTTTTCGTCCGCATCGGTAGCAGAACAGAATTGCTTGCGGTTTTGGGCAATCCATGAACCTGTGACCGTCCTCATCGCAGTTCCAGCAAACCATGATTGGCCGTTGGTTACGCGGAATTTCTTGCTGATCCTCGTAATGGATTTCCTCCCGCCTGGCTTGTTCCGGATGCCATCGATGGCTTTGCTGAGGAACGTGGTCTAATGCTTCTTCGATGTTTGGCATTTCCCGGCGCATTTGCCAGTTTTGTGATCTTTCAGAGCGATCTAGTAGCTGCTATGGCGGCCGTTGTTGATACTGCATGAATTGCTGCCTCCGTGGCTGCATTCTGGATTGTTCTGCATTTCCGACCAGCTGGCGAACTTCTTCGGGTCGACGAAACCTGTCTGCCAATCTTGGTTGCTGATCGTTTCGAGCCGTGTTTCTCGGACGCCAGGTTTAGCTCTCCAGGTTCAGCTTCAGCGCGTTGACTTGCTCTATGAGATCATCGATGCTGTGCTGCCAAGTATCACCTGATTCTTCTTCCTTTGCTTCGTATTGCGGAATGTTTTCCTCTACTTCTACCGCGTGAACTCTGTTGTAGCGGTGTGGTTGTTGTTGTTGAGGAAGCGTCCTGTTAACGGCTACTGGCGTGGCGAAGTTTGGCTCCAACAGCGCACTATGCGGAATAGGAATTCTGCGCTGTCTATTGAGAAGCATCCGCGTTTCGTCGTACCCAGTACATACTTCGACCATTTCTTCCAGTGAACGCGGTCTTGCTGCCGTAACGATAGCTGCATAGTTCTCGTTCATGTTCTTCTTCACCAGGAAAAACTTTTCTTCCTCTGGAATTGGCGGTTCCACAAAGCGAAAAAGCGCCGAAATGTCGCGAAAATATTTCGCGAACGACTCTTCTCTTCCTTGAGATCTGAAGCTGGCTTCCAGGCGAAGAATCTGCGAATATCCACTGGGCAAGAATTCTCTTCGGATTTCCCGCTTGAAGTCGTTCCATGAATGAAGCAAGCGTTGCGAAGTTGCTCGTGCATACCAGTCGAATGCGTCCTCCTGCAGCAGATGCTTGATTGAACTCAGCAGCGTCGCATTACTCATGCCCTCCGACCTTGCAAACGTCTCGACTCGATCCAGGAAAACGTTGAGCGATGTCGTGTCTTTGTCTCCACGGAACTTGAACGGCCAGTTGTGCACAGCCTTTTGTATCCTTCTTTCTTCTTCTCGCACCGGTCGTGGTTGTTCTCGACGGATGAGCCGATCCAGTTCATCCCGCATTCTGCAGTACTGATCTCGAATACGGTACTCCCTATCCTGCATCTCCCTCATTCTGCCTTCTAGTCCTTGTGCTTCACTTTCCGGGTAGTTCCAGGCTGCACGATCTCTCGAACGGTAGGGAGGGGGTGGTGTGCTGCTTTGCCGTCCTGTATTTACTTGTCTTCCGTTCTCCTGATCGTGTGCTTGGAACGAACTTGAAAATAGTTGTCCGCGTTCATTTCCGCACGAAAACGAATGTATTTCTGGTGGTTGGTCCGACATCGGTGGCGGAACTTACAGAATAAAGTTGTCAGCAACTGGGATGGTTGCATACGTTGCTCCTCCAAAGGCTCCGTCTTCTTCTGCGTTGCTCCTGCGCTCAGCGGCAGTCGACTGTGGTTGGTTCACTGCACTGTCACTTCTTGTTACACCATTCACTGCACTTGTTCCGTTCACTTTGCTCAATAACAAATTGACTCGCATGATGAGCATAGAATGCGTTTCATGCAATTCGACCGGAGGACGGATCAAACTTAAACGGTCGCGATAGTGTGTGAGACGCGTTCGAATTTGATTTAATGCTGTATTATCGGTTGAGCGAATGGCCGATTCTGTACTAATGTGCAATTGGTGAATTTGAGCTTCACAATGCTCGATGTTCGATAGTGAGCTCATTATGTGGTCTGAGCTAGTGGGCTTACTATCTCTCAAGGTCTCCTCTTGAACGAGTGCCTTGAGACGGAGGATTTTACCTCGATGGGTGGTTGGACCTAGGTTGACTACGTGACGTAAGAGTAGTTAAAGAGTTAAAGAGTTAAAGTAAAATTTGACTATCGTAGGCCGGATAATCAAAACACAAAACCATAAATAACTAACAAACCAAAAGTTTTCACTAAACGGTAGTTTTAATTGTGGATTTTCAGTTGGGCGCCAGTATTGCGAGCTTCCGGTAGCGGTAGAGCAGATCTACCAAAGCGGCCACAAAGCAAACAAAAGTGGAGGGCTAAAGCACCAACAAAGCAAATAAAGCCACAAATCTAGATTTTATACATGTATTTCGGGTGAAGCACCCACTTTTCTTTCTTTTTCCTACCTCCTAGTCATCTTGATTCTTCTCGCTTTACCTTCTATCTTCTCTATGTCTTCTTCCTTACAAAATACAGATTTTCTTACTCACGGTCTTCGGGACGTCCCCCTATTGTGTCGCTTATTGTAGCAAACGGCCGTCTGATCGCCGATCAACACACGACCGTTGAGTGCCACCAACTTTGACCACTTCTGGGTCCAATGAAGCCGCGAAACACCGCACTAACCGTCAAACGAAATTTTTCGTCCGCTCAATCGCGTCCCGGTGCAACTTTCTGCCAGCCAGATTTGTGCTTGTCGCTTCTCGTTGGCGGAAACCGAAAATGTCAAAATGAGTTATCGGCTTTTCCTTTCTATGTTTTCGTTCCTCCTTTCGCAGGGGTGGACTGTGCGATTGCGCATTTAAAGTGTCGGTTGGTTTTCGAGCAAAATACACTGAACGAGATCGTGTTTCGTTTAATTTCATAATTTACTCCTTATGATTTGATAAATCGAGTAATGGCGTTTTGCTTAGGCGTGCGTGGCGATTATTTCATGTGTGTTTACAGCTAATTGACGAACATGTAGTGACTTATTATAGTTAAACAAAACTAAACGTAACAAATGATACACTGTTTTCACAAAGGGCTCAATCACAAATTACATAACACTCTAGGTGTTGGAAGGGTGTCTGTGAAAACGTTGCGGCCGATACAAATCTTAGTACCCTTCCATACATAAAAAACTACGAGCGGATGAGTGAATGAACCCTAAGTTGTGTTTTGAACGAGATAATCGCGTTAAAGAAAAATGTTGTAATTAAATGTGACATATTTTATCTTTTAACGGTATTTTGCTTGTTTCTTTTTTTGTTTTCAGATGAACATAAATGCACCTAACCAGCGACTGCTGAATTTTCTAGCGGTTCTGTATGGGAGCCTACTGGGATCTGTGTGGGAGCTGGGCGCTGAGCACGCAAAATTATAAGGTCTGATACAATTTTTGCATATGAAACTATCATTTTCGCATATTCCCGGTTCTTATACGGGTTTTGGTGGGTTCTTGTACGGAATTGTTGGAGAGTCAACGGTCACCGGTTAGGAGTATTCGTCATGTTTTCGTAGTAATATTTTTGTCCATCACTGTATAAGCCAGGGCACTAGACTAAAAACTGTGTCCCATCCCGAGACTTTGAGGGCCCAAGGAGCGAACTTCAATCATTAGCAACAAAATTCGATGCGGATTACAAGATGGATCACTCAATAGGCTATGTCTACCTAAGTTTCACTTTGTCCAGCTCAACAAGTAACAGATTTTAATATTTGTAGCTTGCCTACAAATATTCACCTGTCATAAGACGAGTTTGAACAATCCCATTGAATTCCACCACTTAATTGTATCCTGACAGATACGTATTTCGACCTCAACAGTAAGGCCGTCTTCAGTGTCTTGTACTTGACTCGACTTTTGCGTCGAGTCAAGTACAAGACACTGAAGACGGCCTTACTGTTGAGGTCGAAATACGTATCTGTCAGGATACAATTAAGTGGTGGAATTCAATGGGATTGTTCAAACTCGTCTTATGACAGGTGAAAACATTCCACTAGAAAGCTCAAAATAATTTTCTTACTACAAATATTGTTTTTCAAACAAAAGACTAAATCGAAAGTTTTTTTTATTTCTAAAATTTTCACAAATACTAGTATTTTACCGGTATTATCGAAATTGATTCCACCAAATACCGAATAACAGTATTTTTTAAAAATTGCCAATACTTACTGTTCAGATACGTATTCAGACTTTTAAAAACGGGTTGGAATCCACAAAACTACGCATTTTCGTGAAAATTTGGGTTCTCTGTTCTACGAAGTAAAATTTCAGCTCGTTATTTGAGAGCAAATTGGGCCTTCCTTAGCCTAGCGGTAAGATGCGCGGCTCTAAAGCAAGATAATGTTAAAGTTTGATGGATTCGAATTCTTGCTATCTTGGAAATTTTTCTCGACATCCTCTGGCATCGTGTTGTCTTCTTCTTCTTCTAAATGGCATTACATCCCACACTGGGACAGAGCCGCCTCGCAGCTTAGTGCTCAATAAGGACTTCCACAGTTATAAACTGCGAGGTTTCTAAGCCAAGTCACCATTTTTGCATTCGTATATTATGAGGCTAGCACGATGATACATTTATGCCCAGGAAGTCGAGACGATTTCAATCCGAAATTGCCTAGACCGGCACCGGAATCGAAACCCTGCCACCCTCAGCATGGTCTTGCTTTGTAGCCGCGCGTCTTACCGCACGGCTAAGGAGGGCCCCGTGTATCGTGTTGTCTATGCGAATTAAAATGGTAGCTTGACTCTGAAACCTCGCTGTGAAAATCTGTGGTAGGGTTTCCCAGTTCATTTATTCAGTAGTCTTTACTTACTGAACGTACTTAATAAACATTAAGCCGTCAATGCAGTGAGAGATAAATTGTCAACAAACAAGAGTTTTAATGCACTAAAAATTAAAATTCCCTTTGAGATGAATGAAACTGATTCCGTGTCTGAGGATATAGAACTCTAATGTGGTATCCTGGGTACGATAATAGACGAAAACCGACTAACAAATTATAAGCATAAAATTTATAATGTTTGATGTTCGCTACACGAGTTACAACCATAAAGCAAATCAACAGCAGGAAAAGGATCATTAAGTAACAGAATTTAGACAATTAACTCGTTAATGTTCTATCAAGTTTTGCGTAAAATGGGCGTTATTTTATTTCCGTAATTTCTTAGGCCTGGGAGGTGAATGTAGCATGTGACATGTGTACGTATGAGTATATATGTACATATTTGTATATGTGTTCGAAAACGTAGTTGGCTGATATGGAGGCAGTTTCCGGTGCTCAGTGTGGTTGTTGCGACATTGCGTGATTTTTTTTAGATTTTCTATTATTGTGGACGGACAAACTGAGTTTTAATGATTAACTTAAATTAATTCAAATGCTGTTACATCCAGTTTCGTCCATTTCTATACTATCGAAATAGTAGCCATACCACGACGATAGGACATTTAGGTCCTACTTTCGATATGAAGATGGGACAAGTGATGGGATACTGAGCACCTGCGAAATGTGGGACGTCTAATCACTTTAATCCTGTTAATGGGTCAAGTATATCTTTTCCAATATTGTCCAGTAAAATGTTTTTTCAGACGGTTTCCTTCAGAACTATTTATAAAAGTTTAGCCAATGTCAAACATCGGAGTTGCAATCCGTCTTCCCCTTGTACATATCGCTAGTCAAGTTGAAAACCGAAATGGGGGACTATCGAAGTTGGATTTTTCTCGCAATCCGTACGTTAAACCTAACTTCGCTAGTAGTGCGCTAGTCTAATTAGGCCCTAATTAGACTAGCGCGCCACTAGCGAAGTTAGGTTTAACGTACGGATTGCGAGAAAAATCCAACTTCGCTAGTCCCCTATTCCGGTTTTCAACTTAATTGAGTATATCTTGCTGCCGTTGCAGTTCAACTGAAGATCTCTTCAATTTCTTCGCAAGCACCTGTTCCAAAACTAAAAAAATCTTTGATACAGACATGCATTTATTTCTTCTTATAATTCATGGTTTACTGTAATGATCTATGCAACCATGGTTATTCGTGTCGAATTTGTTTTGAAATGTACACACTGAGAAATACTTTATCATTTTACGTTGTTTTATTATTTCAAGGATAAAAATGAACACAAAAGTATATTATTCAATTGTGTGGTTATCAAAAATGATTCAGATTATACGGGCATTTCAAAACAAAGTAGATTTGTTTGAAATATTAAAAATAAATTTAAAACATCATCGTGTGGGTTGAAGATTATTTTGAATTAGTTTATTTCACATTAGTAACTATTCTTCAAGTCGTTTTGTTTTATTAATTTTCACAGTGTTGATTCAAGTTGTTTGCATCCAATTTGAAAGACATTACGTCTGCAGTCATATGTCTCAGTGTTTCCATCCAATCGTCTTCGGGTAACAGCCTATAGGTGCACCACAATAACATCATCCTTTTTCCGAACAATGCAACACCACCTGCACCGCTTTCGTTATAATATGCTGAGGATCGCCGATCGTGAATGTTCTCTCGTTCTCCGCCGTGTGAACCAGAAGCAGGAGCAGCGGAAACCGCGAAAAATGATGGAGCCTATTTTTACCCGCCCGCTCGTTACTTAATCTAGATCTAGTAGAAGGCTATTTTTAGCGATCGGAGAGGGATGACGGCGGGTGGCGATAACCGAAGCCGAGCCGACGATCGTCTGATGCTGCGCTGGTCGCAAAACTGAATTATACCGCCGTGTCACGACCGGGCACGGCTCAGTCGGCAAGTTTAGCTCATCGGATGCGTGTGAAAGTCTCCCGAAGAAATCGTGTGTGGTGGAAAATCGGTGTGAAAATCTCTCTCAGCCCCAGAGCTCAGAGCCAGCAGCAGTTGTGAAAAATTTGCCCCTTCAGTGGGTGTGAAGTGAAAGTAAGAGTGGAATTTATTCCTTTTATGCAGTGTGGTGGCTGGAAATCGGTTAATGCAGGTGGATGGAGCTGGATACTGGAGATTTTCAAGGATTTGCACCATTCTTTCGGATGGTTACCTAACATGTGGTTGTACAAGCTGCTAAAAGGAAGAGATCAGCAGCATTTGAAAATATTCTCAGCATGAATCATTCATATTTTTCGACGATGGGCTTACTTTAGAGCAATTGAATATGAAGAATGTTACTAGTGAGGACAGTGAAAAATAACATAATTAATCCCACTTATCATTTGGCGAGGTGA